>NC_088218.1:11293501-11593501 GCF_036934945.1 Oncorhynchus masou masou | reverse complement strand
ATGGAGACATGGAGAGATGGAGAGGTATAGTTATGGACAGATGGAGAGGTATAGATATGGAGAGATGGAGAGGTATAGTTATGGAGACATGGAGATGTACAGATATGGAGAGATGGCGAGGTGGAGAGGTATAGTTATGGAGAGATGGAGAGGTATAGTTATGGAGAGATGGAGAGGTATAGATATGGAGAGATGGAGAGGTATAGATATGGAGAGATGGAGAGGTGGAGAGGTATAGATTTGGAGGGATGGAGAGGTATAGTGACAGAGAGATGGAGAGATGGAGGTATAGTTACAGAGAGATGGAGGTATAGTTACAGAGAGATGGAGAGGTATAGTTACGGAGAGATGGAGAGGTATAGTTACAGAGAGATTGAGAGATGGAGAAGTATAATTATGGAGAGATGGAGAGGTTTAGTTATGGAGACATGGAGAGGTATAGATAAAGAGAGATGGATAGGTATAGATATGGAGAGATGGAGAGGTATAGTTATGGAGAGATGGAGAGGTATAGATATGGAGAGATGGAGAGGTATAGATATGGAGAGATGGAGAGGTAGAGAGGTATAGTTATGGAGAGATGGAGAGGTATAGTTATGGAGAGATGGAGAGGTATAGATATGGAGAGATGGAGAGGTGGAGAGGTATGGTTATGGAGAGATGGAGAGATGGAGAGGTATAGATATGGAGAGATGGAGAGATGGAGAGGTATAGATATGGAGAGATGGAGAGGTATAGTTATGGAGAGATGGAGAGGTATAGATATGGAGAGATGGAGAGGTAGAGAGGTATAGTTATGGAGAGATGGAGAGGTATAGTTATGGAGAGATGGAGAGGTATAGATATGGAGAGATGGAGAGGTGGAGAGGTATGGTTATGGAGAGAGGGAGAGGTATAGATTTGGAGGGATGGAGAGGTATAGTGACAGAGAGATGGAGAGATGGAGGTATAGTTACAGAGAGATGGAGGTATAGTTACAGAGAGATGGAGAGGTATAGTTACGGAGAGATGGAGAGCTATAGGTATGGAGAGATGGAGATGTAAAGTTATGGAGAGATGGAGAGGTATAGTTATGGAGAGATGGAGAGATGGAGAGGTATAGTTAAGGAGAGATGGAGAGGTATAGTTATGGAGAGATGGAGAGGTATAGATATGGAGAAATGGAGAGATGGAGAGGTATATATATGGAGAGATGGAGAGTTATTGTTATGGAGAGATGGAGAGGTATAGTTATGGAGAGGTATAGTTATGGAGAGGTATAGTTAAGGAGAGATGGAGAGGTATAGTTATGGAGAGATGGAGAGGTATAGTTATGGAGAGATGGAGAGGTATAGTTATGGACAGATGGAGAGGTATAGTTATGGAGAGATGGAGAGGTATAGTTATGGACAGATGGAGAGGTATAGTTATGGACAGATGGAGAGGTATAGTTATGGACAGATGGAGATGTACAGATAAAGAGAGATGGAGAGGTATAGTTATGGAGAGATGGAGAGGTATAGATATGGAGAGATGGAGAGGTATAGTTATGGAGAGATGGAGATGTATAGATATGGAGAGATGGCGAGGTGGAAAGGTATAGTTATGGAGAGATGGAGAGGTATAGTTATGGAGAGATGGAGAGGTATAGATATGGAGAGATGGAGAGGTGGAGAGGTATAGTTATGGAGAGATGGAGAGGTATAGATATGGAGAGATGGAGAGGTATAGTAATGGAGAGATGGAGAGGTATAGATATGGAGAGATGGAGAGGTGGAGAGGTATAGATATGGAAAGATGGAGAGATGGAGGTATAGTTACAGAGATGGAGGTATAGTTACAGAGAGATGGAGAGGTATAGTTACGGAGAGATGGAGAGCTATAGTTATGGAGAGATGGAGATGTATAGTTATGGAGAGATGGAGAGGTATAGTTATGGAGACATGGAGAGATGGAGAGGTATAGTTATGGACAGATGGAGAGGTATAGATATGGAGAGATGGAGAGGTATAGTTATGGAGACATGGAGATGTACAGATATGGAGAGATGGCGAGGTGGAGAGGTATAGTTATGGAGAGATGGAGAGGTATAGTTATGGAGAGATGGAGAGGTATAGATATGGAGAGATGGAGAGGTATAGATATGGAGAGATGGAGAGGTGGAGAGGTATAGATTTGGAGGGATGGAGAGGTATAGTGACAGAGAGATGGAGAGATGGAGGTATAGTTACAGAGAGATGGAGGTATAGTTACAGAGAGATGGAGAGGTATAGTTACGGAGAGATGGAGAGGTATAGTTACAGAGAGATTGAGAGATGGAGAAGTATAATTATGGAGAGATGGAGAGGTTTAGTTATGGAGACATGGAGAGGTATAGATAAAGAGAGATGGATAGGTATAGATATGGAGAGATGGAGAGGTATAGTTATGGAGAGATGGAGAGGTATAGATATGGAGAGATGGAGAGGTATAGATATGGAGAGATGGAGAGGTAGAGAGGTATAGTTATGGAGAGATGGAGAGGTATAGTTATGGAGAGATGGAGAGGTATAGATATGGAGAGATGGAGAGGTGGAGAGGTATGGTTATGGAGAGATGGAGAGATGGAGAGGTATAGATATGGAGAGATGGAGAGATGGAGAGGTATAGATATGGAGAGATGGAGAGGTATAGTTATGGAGAGATGGAGAGGTATAGATATGGAGAGATGGAGAGGTAGAGAGGTATAGTTATGGAGAGATGGAGAGGTATAGTTATGGAGAGATGGAGAGGTATAGATATGGAGAGATGGAGAGGTGGAGAGGTATGGTTATGGAGAGAGGGAGAGGTATAGATTTGGAGGGATGGAGAGGTATAGTGACAGAGAGATGGAGAGATGGAGGTATAGTTACAGAGAGATGGAGGTATAGTTACAGAGAGATGGAGAGGTATAGTTACGGAGAGATGGAGAGCTATAGGTATGGAGAGATGGAGATGTAAAGTTATGGAGAGATGGAGAGGTATAGTTATGGAGAGATGGAGAGATGGAGAGGTATAGTTAAGGAGAGATGGAGAGGTATAGTTATGGAGAGATGGAGAGGTATAGATATGGAGAGATGGAGAGGTGGAGAGGTATGGTTATGGAGAGAGGGAGAGGTATAGATTTGGAGGGATGGAGAGGTATAGTGACAGAGAGATGGAGAGATGGAGGTATAGTTACAGAGAGATGGAGGTATAGTTACAGAGAGATGGAGAGGTATAGTTACGGAGAGATGGAGAGCTATAGGTATGGAGAGATGGAGATGTAAAGTTATGGAGAGATGGAGAGGTATAGTTATGGAGAGATGGAGAGATGGAGAGGTATAGTTAAGGAGAGATGGAGAGTTATAGTTATGGAGAGATGGAGAGGTATAGTTATGGAGAGATGGAGAGGTATAGTTATGGAGAGATGGAGAGTTATAGTTATGTAGAGATGGAGAGGTATAGTTATGGAGAGATGGAGAGTTATAGTTATGTAGAGATGGAGAGGTATAGTTACGGAGAGATGGAGAGCTATAGGTATGGAGAGATGGAGATGTAAAGTTATGGAGAGATGGAGAGGTATAGTTATGGAGAGATGGAAAGATGGAGAGGTATAGTTAAGGAGAGATGGAGAGTTATAGTTATGGAGAGATGGAGAGGTATAGTTATGGAGAGATGGAGAGGTATAGTTATGGAGAGATGGAGAGTTATAGTTATGTAGAGATGGAGAGGTATAGTTATGGAGAGATGGAGAGTTATAGTTATGGAGAGATGGAGAGGTATAGTTATGGAGAGATGGAGAGATGGAGAGGTATAGTTATGGAGAGATTGAGAGTTATAGTTATGGAGAGAAGGAGAGGTATAGTTATGGAGAGATGGAGAGGTATGGTTATGGAGAGATGGAGAGGTATAGTTATGGACAGATTGAGAGGTAAAGTTATGGACAGATGGAGAGGTATAGTTATGGAGAGATGGAAAGTTATAGTTATGGACAGATGGAGAGGTATAGTTATGGAGAGATGGAGAGATGGAGAGGTATAGTTATGGAGATGTGAGGAGGTATAGTTATGGAGAGATGGAGAGGTATAGTTATGGACAGATGGAGAGGTATAGTTATGGAGAAATGGAGAGGTATAGTTATGGACAGATGGAGAGGTATAGTTATGGAGAGATGGAGAGGTATAGTTATGGAGAGATGGAGAGGTATAGTTATGGACAGATGGAGAGGTATAGTTATGGAGAGGTGGAAAGTTATAGTTATGGACAGATGGAGAGTTATATTTATGGAGAGATGGAGAGGTGGAGAGGTATAGTTATGGAGAGATGGTGAGGTATAGTTATGAAGAGATGGAGAGGAATAGTTATGGAGAGATGGAGAGGTATAGTTATGGAGAGATGGAGATGTATAGTTATGGAGAGATGGAGAGGTATAGTTATGGAGAGGTATATTTATGGAGAGATGGAGAGGTATAGTTATGGAGAGATGGAGAGGTATAGTTATGGAGAGATGGAGATGTATAGTTATGGAGAGATGGAGAGGTATAGTTATGGAGAGATGGAGAGGTATAGTTATGGAGAGATGGAGAGATGGAGAGTTATAGTTATGGAGAGATGGAGAGGTATAGTTATGGAGAGATGGAGAGTTATAGTTATGGAGAGATGGAGAGGTGGAGAGGTATAGTTATGGACAGATGGAGAGGTGGAGAGGTATAGTTATGGAGAGATGGAGAGGTGGAGAGGTATAGTTATGGACAGATGGAGAGGTATAGTTATGAAGAGATGGAGAGGTATAGTTATGGAGAGATGGAGAGGTATAGTTATGGAGAGATGGAGATGTATAGTTATGGAGAGATGGAGAGGTATAGTTATGGAGAGGTATAGTTATGGAGAGATGGAGAGGTATAGTTATGGAGAGATGGAGAGGTATAGTTATGGAGAGATGGAGATGTATAGTTATGGAGAGATGGAGAGGTATAGTTATGGAGAGATGGAGAGGTATAGTTATGGAGAGATGGAGAGTTATAGTTATGGAGAGATGGAGAGGTATAGTTATGGAGAGATGGAGAGTTATAGTTATGGAGAGATGGAGAGGTATAGTTATGGAGAGATGGAGAGTTATAGTTATGGAGAGATGGAGAGGTATAGTTATGGAGAGATGGAGAGATGGAGAGGTATAGTTATGGAGAGATGGAGAGTTATAGTTATGGAGAGATGGAGAAGTATAGTTATGGAGAGGTATAGTTGTAGTTATGGAGAGGTATAGTTATGGAGAGATGGAGAGGTATAGTTATGGACAGATGGAAAGTTATAGTTATGGAGAGATGGAGAGGTATAGTTATGGAGAGATGGAGAGCTATAGTTATGGAGAGATGGAGAGTTATAGTTATGGAGAGATGGATAGATGGAGAGGTATAGTTATGGAGAGATGGAGAGGTATAGTTATGGAGATGTGAGGAGGTATAGTTATGGAGAGATGGAGAGGTATAGTTATGGAGAGATGGAGAGGTATAGTTATGGACAGATGGAAAGTTATAGTTATGGAGAGATGGAGAGGTATAGTTATGGAGAGATGGAGAGCTATAGTTATGGAGAGATGGAGAGGTATAGTTATGGAGAGATGGATAGATGGAGAGGTATAGTTATGGAGAGATCGATAGTTATAGTTATGGAGAGATGGAGAGGTATAGTTATGGAGAAATGGAGAGGTATAGTTAAGGAGAGATGGAAAGTTATAGTTATGGACAGATGGAGAGGTATAGTTATGGAGAGATGGAGAGGTGGAGAGGTATAGTTATGGAGAGATGGAGAGGTATAGTTATGGACAGATGGAGAGGTATAGTTATGGAGAGATGGAGAGGTATAGTTATGGACAGATGGAGAGGTATAGTTATGGAGAGATGGAGAGGTGGAGAGGTATAGTTAAGGAGAGATGGAGTGGTGGAGAGGTATAGTTATGGAGAGATGGAGAGGTATAGTTATGGAGAGATGGAGAGGTATAGTTATGGAGAGATGGAGAGGTATAGTTATGGAGAGATGGAGAGGTGGAGAGGTATAGTTATGGAGAGATGGAGTGGTGGAGAGGTATAGTTATGGAGAGATGGAGAGGTATAGTTATGGAGAGATGGAGAGGTGGAGAGGTATAGTTATGGACAGATGGAGAGGTATAGTTATGAAGAGATGGAGAGGTATAGTTATGGAGAGATGGAGAGGTATAGTTATGGAGAAATGGAGATGTATAGTTATGGAGAGATGGAGAGTTATAGTTATGGAGAGGTATAGTTAGGGAGAGATGGAGATGTATAGTTATGGAGAGATGGAGAGGTATAGTTATGGAGAGGTATAGTTATGGAGAGATGGAGAGGTATAGTTATGGAGAGATGGAGAGGTATAGTTATGGAGAGATGGAGAGGTATAGTTATGGAGAGATGGAGAGTTATAGTTATGGAGAGATGGAGAGGTATAGTTAAGGAGAGATGGAGAGGTATAGTTATGGAGAGATGGAGAGTTATAGTTATGGAGAGATGGAGAGGTATAGTTATGGAGAGATGGAGAGATGGAGAGGTATAGTTATGGAGAGATGGAGAGGTATAGTTAAGGAGAGATGGAGAGGTATAGTTATGGAGAGATGGAGAGGTATAGTTATGGAGAGATGGAGAGATGGAGAGGTATAGTTAAGGAGAGATGGAGAGTTATAGTTATGGAGAGATGGAGAGGTATAGTTATGGAGAGTTGGAGAGGTATAGTTATGGAGAGATGGAGAGGTATAGTTATGGAGAGATGGAGAGATGGAGAGGTATAGTTATGGAGAGATGGAGAGTTATAGTTATGGAGAGATGGAGAGGTATAGTTATGGAGAGATGGAGAGTTATAGTTATGGAGAGATGGAGAGGTATAGTTATGGAGAGATGGAGAGATGGAGAGGTATAGTTAAGGAGAGATGGAGAGTTATAGTTATGGAGAGATGGAGAGGTATAGTTATGGAGAGTTGGAGAGGTATAGTTATGGAGAGATGGAGAGGTATAGTTATGGAGAGATGGAGAGTTATAGTTATGGAGAGATGGAGAGGTATGGTTATGGAGAGATGGAGAGATGGAGAGGTATAGTTATGGAGAGATGGAGAGTTATAGTTATGGAGAGATGGAGAGGTATAGTTATGGAGAGTTATAGTTATGGAGAGATGGAGAGGTATAGTTATGGAGAGATGGAGATGTATAGTTATGGAGAGATGGAGAGGTATAGTTATGGAGAGATGGAGAGGTATAGTTATGGAGAGATGTAGAGTTATAGTTATGGAGAGATGGAGAGATGGAGAGGTATAGTTATGGAGAGATGGAGAGTTATAGTTATGGAGAGATGGAGAGGTATAGTTATGGAGAGATGGAGAGGTATAGTTATGGAGAGATGGAGAGTTATAGTTATGGAGAGATGGAGAGTTGTAGTTATGGAGAGATGGAGAGATGGAGAGGTATAGTTATGGAGAGATGGAGATTTATAGTTATGGAGAGATGGAGACGTATAGTTATGGAGAGATGTAGAGTTATAGTTATGGAGAGATGGATAGATGGAGAGGTATAGTTATGGAGAGATGGAGAGTTATAGTTATGGACAGATGGAGAGGTATAGTTATGGAGAGATGGAGAGGTATAGTTATGGAGAGATGGAGAGTTATAATTATGGAGAGATGGAGAGGTATAGTTATGGAGAGATGGAGAGGTATAGTTATGGACAGATGGAGAGGTATAGTTATGGAGAGATGGAGAGGTATAGTTATGGAGAGATGGAGAGTTATAGTTATGGAGAGATGGAGACGTATAGTTATGGAGAGATGGAGAGTTATAGTTATGGAGAGATGGAGACGTATAGTTATGGAGAGATGTAGAGGTATAGTTATGGAGAGATGGAGAGTTATAGTTATGGAGAGGTATAGATATGGAGAGGTATAGTTATGGAGAGGTATAGTTGTAGTTATGGAGAGGTATAGTTATGGAGAGATGGAGAGGTATAGTTATGGACAGATGGAAAGTTATAGTTATGGAGAGATGGAGAGGTATAGTTATGGAGAGATGGATAGATGGAGAGGTATAGTTATGGAGAGATGGAGAGGTATAGTTATGGAGATGTGAGGAGGTATAGTTATGGAAAGATGGAGAGTTATAGTTATGGACAGATGGAGAGGTATAGTTATGGAGAGATGGAGAGGTATAGTTATGGAGAGATGGAGAGGTATAGTTATGGACAGATGGAGAGGTATAGTTATGGAGAGATGGAGAGGTATAGTTATGGACAGATGGAGAGGTATAGTTATGGAGAGATGGAGAGTTAAAGTTATGGAGAGATGGAGAGGTATAGTTATCGAGAGATGTAGAGGTATAGTTATGGAGAGATGGAGAGGTATAGTTATGGAGAGATGGAGAGGTATAGTTATGGAGAGATGGAGAGATGGAGAGGTATAGTTATGGAGAGATGGAGAGGTATAGTTATGGAGATGTGAGGAGGTATAGTTATGGAAAGATGGAGAGTTATAGTTATGGACAGATGGAGAGGTATAGTTATGGAGAGATGGAGAGGTATAGTTATGGAGAGATGGAGAGGTATAGTTATGGACAGATGGAGAGGTATAGTTATGGAGAGATGGAGAGGTATAGTTATGGACAGATGGAGAGGTATAGTTATGGAGAGATGGAGAGTTAAAGTTATGGAGAGATGGAGAGGTATAGTTATGGAGAGATGTAGAGGTATAGTTATGGAGAGATGGAGAGGTATAGTTATGGAGAGATGGAGAGGTATAGTTATGGACAGATGGAGAGGTATAGTTATGGAGAGATGGAGAGGTATAGTTATGGACAGATGGAGAGGTATAGTTATGGAGAGATGGAGAGGTGGAGAGGTATAGTTATGGAGAGATGGAGAGGTATAGTTATGGACAGATGGAGAGGTATAGTTATGGAGAGATGGAGAGGTATAGTTATGGACAGATGGAGAGGTATAGTTATGGAGAGATGGAGAGGTGGAGAGGTATAGTTAAGGAGAGATGGAGTGGTGGAGAGGTATAGTTATGGAGAGATGGAGAGGTATAGTTATGGAGAGATGGAGAGGTATAGTTATGGAGAGATGGAGAGGTATAGTTATGGAGAGATGGAGAGGTGGAGAGGTATAGTTATGGAGAGATGGAGTGGTGGAGAGGTATAGTTATGGAGAGATGGAGAGGTATAGTTATGGAGAGATGGAGAGGTGGAGAGGTATAGTTATGGACAGATGGAGAGGTATAGTTATGAAGAGATGGAGAGGTATAGTTATGGAGAGATGGAGAGGTATAGTTATGGAGAAATGGAGATGTATAGTTATGGAGAGATGGAGAGTTATAGTTATGGAGAGGTATAGTTAGGGAGAGATGGAGATGTATAGTTATGGAGAGATGGAGAGGTATAGTTATGGAGAGGTATAGTTATGGAGAGATGGAGAGGTATAGTTATGGAGAGATGGAGAGGTATAGTTATGGAGAGATGGAGAGGTATAGTTATGGAGAGATGGAGAGTTATAGTTATGGAGAGATGGAGAGGTATAGTTAAGGAGAGATGGAGAGGTATAGTTATGGAGAGATGGAGAGTTATAGTTATGGAGAGATGGAGAGGTATAGTTATGGAGAGATGGAGAGATGGAGAGGTATAGTTATGGAGAGATGGAGAGGTATAGTTAAGGAGAGATGGAGAGGTATAGTTATGGAGAGATGGAGAGGTATAGTTATGGAGAGATGGAGAGATGGAGAGGTATAGTTAAGGAGAGATGGAGAGTTATAGTTATGGAGAGATGGAGAGGTATAGTTATGGAGAGTTGGAGAGGTATAGTTATGGAGAGATGGAGAGGTATAGTTATGGAGAGATGGAGAGATGGAGAGGTATAGTTATGGAGAGATGGAGAGTTATAGTTATGGAGAGATGGAGAGGTATAGTTATGGAGAGATGGAGAGTTATAGTTATGGAGAGATGGAGAGGTATAGTTATGGAGAGATGGAGAGATGGAGAGGTATAGTTAAGGAGAGATGGAGAGTTATAGTTATGGAGAGATGGAGAGGTATAGTTATGGAGAGTTGGAGAGGTATAGTTATGGAGAGATGGAGAGGTATAGTTATGGAGAGATGGAGAGTTATAGTTATGGAGAGATGGAGAGGTATGGTTATGGAGAGATGGAGAGATGGAGAGGTATAGTTATGGAGAGATGGAGAGTTATAGTTATGGAGAGATGGAGAGGTATAGTTATGGAGAGTTATAGTTATGGAGAGATGGAGAGGTATAGTTATGGAGAGATGGAGATGTATAGTTATGGAGAGATGGAGAGGTATAGTTATGGAGAGATGGAGAGGTATAGTTATGGAGAGATGTAGAGTTATAGTTATGGAGAGATGGAGAGATGGAGAGGTATAGTTATGGAGAGATGGAGAGTTATAGTTATGGAGAGATGGAGAGGTATAGTTATGGAGAGATGGAGAGGTATAGTTATGGAGAGATGGAGAGTTATAGTTATGGAGAGATGGAGAGTTGTAGTTATGGAGAGATGGAGAGATGGAGAGGTATAGTTATGGAGAGATGGAGATTTATAGTTATGGAGAGATGGAGACGTATAGTTATGGAGAGATGTAGAGTTATAGTTATGGAGAGATGGATAGATGGAGAGGTATAGTTATGGAGAGATGGAGAGTTATAGTTATGGACAGATGGAGAGGTATAGTTATGGAGAGATGGAGAGGTATAGTTATGGAGAGATGGAGAGTTATAATTATGGAGAGATGGAGAGGTATAGTTATGGAGAGATGGAGAGGTATAGTTATGGACAGATGGAGAGGTATAGTTATGGAGAGATGGAGAGGTATAGTTATGGAGAGATGGAGAGTTATAGTTATGGAGAGATGGAGACGTATAGTTATGGAGAGATGGAGAGTTATAGTTATGGAGAGATGGAGACGTATAGTTATGGAGAGATGTAGAGGTATAGTTATGGAGAGATGGAGAGTTATAGTTATGGAGAGGTATAGATATGGAGAGGTATAGTTATGGAGAGGTATAGTTGTAGTTATGGAGAGGTATAGTTATGGAGAGATGGAGAGGTATAGTTATGGACAGATGGAAAGTTATAGTTATGGAGAGATGGAGAGGTATAGTTATGGAGAGATGGATAGATGGAGAGGTATAGTTATGGAGAGATGGAGAGGTATAGTTATGGAGATGTGAGGAGGTATAGTTATGGAAAGATGGAGAGTTATAGTTATGGACAGATGGAGAGGTATAGTTATGGAGAGATGGAGAGGTATAGTTATGGAGAGATGGAGAGGTATAGTTATGGACAGATGGAGAGGTATAGTTATGGAGAGATGGAGAGGTATAGTTATGGACAGATGGAGAGGTATAGTTATGGAGAGATGGAGAGGTGGAGAGGTATAGTTAAGGAGAGATGGAGTGGTGGAGAGGTATAGTTATGGAGAGATGGAGAGGTATAGTTATGGAGAGATGGAGAGGTATAGTTATGGAGAGATGGAGAGGTATAGTTATGGAGAGATGGAGAGGTGGAGAGGTATAGTTATGGAGAGATGGAGTGGTGGAGAGGTATAGTTATGGAGAGATGGAGAGGTATAGTTATGGAGAGATGGAGAGGTGGAGAGGTATAGTTATGGACAGATGGAGAGGTATAGTTATGAAGAGATGGAGAGGTATAGTTATGGAGAGATGGAGAGGTATAGTTATGGAGAAATGGAGATGTATAGTTATGGAGAGATGGAGAGTTATAGTTATGGAGAGGTATAGTTAGGGAGAGATGGAGATGTATAGTTATGGAGAGATGGAGAGGTATAGTTATGGAGAGGTATAGTTATGGAGAGATGGAGAGGTATAGTTATGGAGAGATGGAGAGGTATAGTTATGGAGAGATGGAGAGGTATAGTTATGGAGAGATGGAGAGTTATAGTTATGGAGAGATGGAGAGGTATAGTTAAGGAGAGATGGAGAGGTATAGTTATGGAGAGATGGAGAGTTATAGTTATGGAGAGATGGAGAGGTATAGTTATGGAGAGATGGAGAGATGGAGAGGTATAGTTATGGAGAGATGGAGAGGTATAGTTAAGGAGAGATGGAGAGGTATAGTTATGGAGAGATGGAGAGGTATAGTTATGGAGAGATGGAGAGATGGAGAGGTATAGTTAAGGAGAGATGGAGAGTTATAGTTATGGAGAGATGGAGAGGTATAGTTATGGAGAGTTGGAGAGGTATAGTTATGGAGAGATGGAGAGGTATAGTTATGGAGAGATGGAGAGATGGAGAGGTATAGTTATGGAGAGATGGAGAGTTATAGTTATGGAGAGATGGAGAGGTATAGTTATGGAGAGATGGAGAGTTATAGTTATGGAGAGATGGAGAGGTATAGTTATGGAGAGATGGAGAGATGGAGAGGTATAGTTAAGGAGAGATGGAGAGTTATAGTTATGGAGAGATGGAGAGGTATAGTTATGGAGAGTTGGAGAGGTATAGTTATGGAGAGATGGAGAGGTATAGTTATGGAGAGATGGAGAGTTATAGTTATGGAGAGATGGAGAGGTATGGTTATGGAGAGATGGAGAGATGGAGAGGTATAGTTATGGAGAGATGGAGAGTTATAGTTATGGAGAGATGGAGAGGTATAGTTATGGAGAGTTATAGTTATGGAGAGATGGAGAGGTATAGTTATGGAGAGATGGAGATGTATAGTTATGGAGAGATGGAGAGGTATAGTTATGGAGAGATGGAGAGGTATAGTTATGGAGAGATGTAGAGTTATAGTTATGGAGAGATGGAGAGATGGAGAGGTATAGTTATGGAGAGATGGAGAGTTATAGTTATGGAGAGATGGAGAGGTATAGTTATGGAGAGATGGAGAGGTATAGTTATGGAGAGATGGAGAGTTATAGTTATGGAGAGATGGAGAGTTGTAGTTATGGAGAGATGGAGAGATGGAGAGGTATAGTTATGGAGAGATGGAGATTTATAGTTATGGAGAGATGGAGACGTATAGTTATGGAGAGATGTAGAGTTATAGTTATGGAGAGATGGATAGATGGAGAGGTATAGTTATGGAGAGATGGAGAGTTATAGTTATGGACAGATGGAGAGGTATAGTTATGGAGAGATGGAGAGGTATAGTTATGGAGAGATGGAGAGTTATAATTATGGAGAGATGGAGAGGTATAGTTATGGAGAGATGGAGAGGTATAGTTATGGACAGATGGAGAGGTATAGTTATGGAGAGATGGAGAGGTATAGTTATGGAGAGATGGAGAGTTATAGTTATGGAGAGATGGAGACGTATAGTTATGGAGAGATGGAGAGTTATAGTTATGGAGAGATGGAGACGTATAGTTATGGAGAGATGTAGAGGTATAGTTATGGAGAGATGGAGAGTTATAGTTATGGAGAGGTATAGATATGGAGAGGTATAGTTATGGAGAGGTATAGTTGTAGTTATGGAGAGGTATAGTTATGGAGAGATGGAGAGGTATAGTTATGGACAGATGGAAAGTTATAGTTATGGAGAGATGGAGAGGTATAGTTATGGAGAGATGGATAGATGGAGAGGTATAGTTATGGAGAGATGGAGAGGTATAGTTATGGAGATGTGAGGAGGTATAGTTATGGAAAGATGGAGAGTTATAGTTATGGACAGATGGAGAGGTATAGTTATGGAGAGATGGAGAGGTATAGTTATGGAGAGATGGAGAGGTATAGTTATGGACAGATGGAGAGGTATAGTTATGGAGAGATGGAGAGGTATAGTTATGGACAGATGGAGAGGTATAGTTATGGAGAGATGGAGAGTTAAAGTTATGGAGAGATGGAGAGGTATAGTTATCGAGAGATGTAGAGGTATAGTTATGGAGAGATGGAGAGGTATAGTTATGGAGAGATGGAGAGGTATAGTTATGGAGAGATGGAGAGATGGAGAGGTATAGTTATGGAGAGATGGAGAGGTATAGTTATGGAGATGTGAGGAGGTATAGTTATGGAAAGATGGAGAGTTATAGTTATGGACAGATGGAGAGGTATAGTTATGGAGAGATGGAGAGGTATAGTTATGGAGAGATGGAGAGGTATAGTTATGGACAGATGGAGAGGTATAGTTATGGAGAGATGGAGAGGTATAGTTATGGACAGATGGAGAGGTATAGTTATGGAGAGATGGAGAGTTAAAGTTATGGAGAGATGGAGAGGTATAGTTATGGAGAGATGTAGAGGTATAGTTATGGAGAGATGGAGAGGTATAGTTATGGAGAGATGGAGAGGTATAGTTATGGACAGATGGAGAGGTATAGTTATGGAGAGATGGAGAGGTATAGTTATGGACAGATGGAGAGGTATAGTTATGGAGAGATGGAGAGGTGGAGAGGTATAGTTATGGAGAGATGGAGAGGTATAGTTATGGACAGATGGAGAGGTATAGTTATGGAGAGATGGAGAGGTATAGTTATGGACAGATGGAGAGGTATAGTTATGGAGAGATGGAGAGGTGGAGAGGTATAGTTAAGGAGAGATGGAGTGGTGGAGAGGTATAGTTATGGAGAGATGGAGAGGTATAGTTATGGAGAGATGGAGAGGTATAGTTATGGAGAGATGGAGAGGTATAGTTATGGAGAGATGGAGAGGTGGAGAGGTATAGTTATGGAGAGATGGAGTGGTGGAGAGGTATAGTTATGGAGAGATGGAGAGGTATAGTTATGGAGAGATGGAGAGGTGGAGAGGTATAGTTATGGACAGATGGAGAGGTATAGTTATGAAGAGATGGAGAGGTATAGTTATGGAGAGATGGAGAGGTATAGTTATGGAGAAATGGAGATGTATAGTTATGGAGAGATGGAGAGTTATAGTTATGGAGAGGTATAGTTAGGGAGAGATGGAGATGTATAGTTATGGAGAGATGGAGAGGTATAGTTATGGAGAGGTATAGTTATGGAGAGATGGAGAGGTATAGTTATGGAGAGATGGAGAGGTATAGTTATGGAGAGATGGAGAGGTATAGTTATGGAGAGATGGAGAGTTATAGTTATGGAGAGATGGAGAGGTATAGTTAAGGAGAGATGGAGAGGTATAGTTATGGAGAGATGGAGAGTTATAGTTATGGAGAGATGGAGAGGTATAGTTATGGAGAGATGGAGAGATGGAGAGGTATAGTTATGGAGAGATGGAGAGGTATAGTTAAGGAGAGATGGAGAGGTATAGTTATGGAGAGATGGAGAGGTATAGTTATGGAGAGATGGAGAGATGGAGAGGTATAGTTAAGGAGAGATGGAGAGTTATAGTTATGGAGAGATGGAGAGGTATAGTTATGGAGAGTTGGAGAGGTATAGTTATGGAGAGATGGAGAGGTATAGTTATGGAGAGATGGAGAGATGGAGAGGTATAGTTATGGAGAGATGGAGAGTTATAGTTATGGAGAGATGGAGAGGTATAGTTATGGAGAGATGGAGAGTTATAGTTATGGAGAGATGGAGAGGTATAGTTATGGAGAGATGGAGAGATGGAGAGGTATAGTTAAGGAGAGATGGAGAGTTATAGTTATGGAGAGATGGAGAGGTATAGTTATGGAGAGTTGGAGAGGTATAGTTATGGAGAGATGGAGAGGTATAGTTATGGAGAGATGGAGAGTTATAGTTATGGAGAGATGGAGAGGTATGGTTATGGAGAGATGGAGAGATGGAGAGGTATAGTTATGGAGAGATGGAGAGTTATAGTTATGGAGAGATGGAGAGGTATAGTTATGGAGAGTTATAGTTATGGAGAGATGGAGAGGTATAGTTATGGAGAGATGGAGATGTATAGTTATGGAGAGATGGAGAGGTATAGTTATGGAGAGATGGAGAGGTATAGTTATGGAGAGATGTAGAGTTATAGTTATGGAGAGATGGAGAGATGGAGAGGTATAGTTATGGAGAGATGGAGAGTTATAGTTATGGAGAGATGGAGAGGTATAGTTATGGAGAGATGGAGAGGTATAGTTATGGAGAGATGGAGAGTTATAGTTATGGAGAGATGGAGAGTTGTAGTTATGGAGAGATGGAGAGATGGAGAGGTATAGTTATGGAGAGATGGAGATTTATAGTTATGGAGAGATGGAGACGTATAGTTATGGAGAGATGTAGAGTTATAGTTATGGAGAGATGGATAGATGGAGAGGTATAGTTATGGAGAGATGGAGAGTTATAGTTATGGACAGATGGAGAGGTATAGTTATGGAGAGATGGAGAGGTATAGTTATGGAGAGATGGAGAGTTATAATTATGGAGAGATGGAGAGGTATAGTTATGGAGAGATGGAGAGGTATAGTTATGGACAGATGGAGAGGTATAGTTATGGAGAGATGGAGAGGTATAGTTATGGAGAGATGGAGAGTTATAGTTATGGAGAGATGGAGACGTATAGTTATGGAGAGATGGAGAGTTATAGTTATGGAGAGATGGAGACGTATAGTTATGGAGAGATGTAGAGGTATAGTTATGGAGAGATGGAGAGTTATAGTTATGGAGAGGTATAGATATGGAGAGGTATAGTTATGGAGAGGTATAGTTGTAGTTATGGAGAGGTATAGTTATGGAGAGATGGAGAGGTATAGTTATGGACAGATGGAAAGTTATAGTTATGGAGAGATGGAGAGGTATAGTTATGGAGAGATGGATAGATGGAGAGGTATAGTTATGGAGAGATGGAGAGGTATAGTTATGGAGATGTGAGGAGGTATAGTTATGGAAAGATGGAGAGTTATAGTTATGGACAGATGGAGAGGTATAGTTATGGAGAGATGGAGAGGTATAGTTATGGAGAGATGGAGAGGTATAGTTATGGACAGATGGAGAGGTATAGTTATGGAGAGATGGAGAGGTATAGTTATGGACAGATGGAGAGGTATAGTTATGGAGAGATGGAGAGTTAAAGTTATGGAGAGATGGAGAGGTATAGTTATGGAGAGATGTAGAGGTATAGTTATGGAGAGATGGAGAGGTATAGTTATGGAGAGATGGAGAGGTATAGTTATGGAGAGATGGAGAGATGGAGAGGTATAGTTATGGAGAGATGGAGAGGTATAGTTATGGAGATGTGAGGAGGTATAGTTATGGAAAGATGGAGAGTTATAGTTATGGACAGATGGAGAGGTATAGTTATGGAGAGATGGAGAGGTATAGTAATGGAGAGATGGAGAGGTATAGTTATGGACAGATGGAGAGGTATAGTTATGGAGAGATGGAGAGGTATAGTTATGGACAGATGGAGAGGTATAGTTATGGAGAGATGGAGAGTTAAAGTTATGGAGAGATGGAGAGGTATAGTTATGGAGAGATGTAGAGGTATAGTTATGGAGAGATGGAGAGGTATAGTTATGGAGAGATGGAGAGGTATAGTTATGGAGAGGTATAGATATGGAGAGGTATAGTTATGGAGAGGTATAGTTGTAGTTATGGAGAGGTATAGTTATGGAGAGGTATAGATATGGAGAGGTATAGTTATGGAGAGGTATAGTTATGGAGAGGTATAGATATGGAGAGGTATAAATATGGAGAGGTATAGTTATGGAGAGGTATAGATATGGAGAGGTATAAATATGGAGAGGTATAGTTATGGAGAGGTATAGATATGGAGAGGTATAGATATGGAGAGGTATAGTTATGGAGAGGTATAGATATGGAGAGGTATAAATATGGAGAGGTATAGTTATGGAGAGGTATAGATATGGAGAGGTATAGTTATGGAGAGGTATAGATATGGAAAGGTATAGATATGGAGAGGTATAGTTATGGAGAGGTATAGATATGGAGAGGTATAGATATGGAGAGGTATAGTTATGGAGAGGTATAGATATGGAGAGGTATAGTTATGGAGAGGTATAGTTATAGTTATGGAGAGGTATAGTTATGGAGAGGTATAGATATGGAGATGTATAGATATGGAGAGGTATAGATATGGAGAGGTATAGTTATGGAGAGGTATAGATATGGAGAGGTATAGATATGGAGAGGTATAGTTATGGAGAGGTATAGTTATAGTTATGGAGAGGTATAGTTATGGAGAGGTATAGATATGGAGATGTATAGATATGGAGAGGTATAGATATGGAGAGGTATAGATATGGAGAGGTATAGATATGGAGAGGTATAGTTATGGAGAGGTATAGTTATGGAGAGGTATAGATATGGAGAAGTATAGATATGGAGAGGTATAGTTATGGAGAGGTATAGTTATGGAGAGGTATAGTTATGGAGAGGTATAGATATGGAGAGGTATAGTTATGGAGAGGTATAGTTATAGTTATGGAGAGGTATAGTTATGGAGAGGTATAGATATGGAGATGTATAGATATGGAGAGGTATAGATATGGAGAGGTATAGTTATGGAGAGGTATAGATATGGAGAGGTATAGATATGGAGAGGTATAGTTATGGAGAGGTATAGTTATAGTTATGGAGAGGTATAGTTATGGAGAGGTATAGTTATAGTTATGGAGAGGTATAGATATGGAGAGGTATAGTTATGGAGAGGTATAGTTATGGAGAGGTATAGATATGGAGAGGTATAGATATGGAGAGGTATAGTTATGGAGAGGTATAGTTATGGAGAGGTATAGTTATAGTTATGGAGAGGTACAGATATGGAGAGGTATAGTTATGGAGAGGTATAGATATGGAGAGGTATAGTTATGGAGAGGTATAGTTATGGAGAGGTATAGATATGGAGAGATGGAGAGGTATAGATATGGAGAGGTATAGTTATGGAGAGGTATAGAGATGGAGAGGTATAGTTATGGAGAGGTATAGATATGGAGAGGTATAGATATGGAGAGGTATAGTTATGGAGAGGTATAGATATGGAGAGGTATAGATATGGAGAGGTATAGTTATGGAGAGATGGAGAGGTATAGATATGGAGAGGTATAGTTATGGAGAGATGGAGATGTATAGATATGGAGAGGTATAGATATGGAGAGGTATAGTTATGGAGAGGTATAGATATGGAGAGGTATAGATATGGAGAGGTATAGTTATGGAGAGATGGAGAGGTATAGATATGGAGAGGTATAGTTATGGAGAGGTATAGTTATGGAGAGGTATAGTTATGGAGAGGTATAGTTATGGAGAGGTATAGATATGGAGAGGTATAGTTTTGGAGAGGTATAGATATGGAGAGGTATAGATATGGAGAGGTATAGTTATGGAGAGGTATAGATATGGAGAGGTATAGATATGGAGAGGTATAGATATGGAGAGGTATAGTTATGGAGAGATGGAGAGGTATAGATATGGAGAGGTATAGTTATGGAGAGGTATAGTTATGGAGAGGTATAGATATGGAGAGATCGAGAGGTATAGATATGGAGAGTTATAGAGATGGAGAGGTATAGTTATAGATATGGAGAGGTATAGTTATAGATATGGAGAGGTATAGTTATGGAGAGGTATAGATTTGGATAGGTATAGTTATGGAGAGGTATAGATATGGAGAGGTATAGTTATGGAGAGGTATAGATATGGAGAGATGGAGAGGTATAGTTATGGAGAGGTATAGATATGGAGAGTTATAGAGATGGAGAGGTATAGTTATAGAGATGGAGAGGTATAGTTATAGATATGGAGAGATGGAGAGGTATAGTTATGGAGAGTTATAGAGATGGAGAGGTATAGTTATGGAGAGTTATAGATATGGAGAGATTGAGAGGTATAGTTATGGAGAGGTATAGATATGGAGAGGTATAGTTATGGAGATATGGAGAGGTATAGTTATGAAGAGGTGTAGTTATGAAGAGGTATAGTTATGGAGAGATGGAGAAAGAGTGTGAGCTGGCTGGAGATACATGGTCCACATTAAGTGCTCTCGCTTGCTGTTTTTTCTGTCTCAATCGCTCACAGCAAGTAGTTTGCATTTGTGTGTATGTGTAAGAGTGTGTGTGTAAGCGCACATGTGTGCGTGTAAGTGCGTGTGTGTTGTGCGTTTGTGTGGCAGCAGGTTTATTCAGTGTGACAGCCAACCCAGGAGAGGTGTCTAATCAGAGCGACGCTGCCAAGCGCTGGCACCAGGCGTCACGGCAACAACGGCGCCTGCCGACAGCGCTGCCAGCACCAGCTTCACACTACGGGAGCAGATCGAGGTAGAGAGAATGTTTTCCACTCAACACAGCCATCCTAAACACCCCTGCCAAATCCTACCCCTCCTGCTCTTCATGGTGAGCTTACCCTCATTGCACCCCTGCCAAATTACGCCCCTCTAGCTCTTGTCTGTGATTAGCCATGGCAGGGGTCACTGCAAACTGGCATACAAGTGGTATAGCCACCTCTCCCTCCCTCCCTCCCTCCCTCCCTCCCTCCCTCCCTCCCAAAACCTTTGTTCTCATTTGGCCTCATCAGAAGTAATGAAGATTCATGGTCCTCCATGCCTAATCTCCAGCATCACAGTTCTGGGAGATGGGAGACACCCAGGTACAATAGGAAGGCATATGTTTACTGGTGGTGGAGGGCAGGGGGGTTCTCCCAAGAGACTGACACATTCACTGTAAGTCTCTAGACCAGCTACCAGTAGCTCGCCAAACAATTCAGAAAGAACATGCAAACTGTCATAATCAAATCTCACATGAATCAGACACTGCAAGCTCCCAGCTACGATCAAATCAAAACAACATTGACATTATCCCACCCCTGGTTAGCCACTATTGGCCAAACCTAATGCAATATCTGCCAAATTTCCAGCAATATTGCCCCTGTTTCTCTGTGGTGAACGCGTTTGTCTATCACTCAGTGTGTGACCAGTTGATGTGATAACCATCTTATGGGTTGACAAAAATAATTTCCCCAAAACCTTCTCAATTAAAATGTCAACCAAAGTAGTCTTAGCTGGCAGAAGTGTATCATGAGGAAGTATATTATTTGTATCTATTATGTGTTATTTGCAAACTTTGCCATGGGATGAGCAGCAGTACAGAACCATCACTAGACCAGAACATTAGATGGCACATCCCTCGCTCTCTAGATGCGCAATTAAAGGGCCAGATGCACAATTAAAGGGGAATTACAGTGAAATAAAAGTTCTTCCAGACCTAATAAAAAAAATGTTGATGTGACATGGAATCAGAACATCCAATTTCATTGTTTCTCTAAGAACAATTTTAATTTTAAGTGTGAAAAACAAAAATTTAGTTGACAACATAGTGCACTACTTTCTCTTGTACACTAAGGACCTGGGGAAGAGTTGACAACATAGTGCACTACTTTCTCTTGTACACTAAGGACCTGGGGAAGAGTTGACAACATAGTGCACTACTTTCTCTTGTACACTAAGGACCTGGGGAAGAGTTGACAACATAGTGCACTACTTTCTCTTGTACACTCAGGACCTGGGGAAGAGTTGACAACATAGTGCACTACTTTCTCTTGTACACTCAGGACCTGGGGAAGAGTTAAGAAATATGCTCCTATTTGAAAGCTAAGATTAGAAGAATGCTCCTATTTGAAAGCTAAGATTAGAAGAATGCTCCTATTTGAAAGCTAAAACAAAATGAGCAGCTCACGACATGTTTAATTTTTTTAAAAGTAGCTTGTCTGTCTAGATATACAGTCTGTCTCTGCAGACCTAAACAGCTTCCCTGTGGCCCAGTGGTAGAGAGAGAGAGGGAGATGGAGGAGAGGAGAGGAGAGAAAGAGAGGAAGAGCAGAGGGAGGGGGGACAGTCAGTCGGCAGGCAGGCAGACAGCCGGAGCCCCGCTCCTCTCCTCTGGTAATTGCACGATATTATCTGCCAGGAAGAAAGATGACGCTCGGCCACAACTGAGAGCACTGGGGGGTGGAGGGGGGAGAAGGAGGGGGTGGCAGCAGCAATGAGAGAACCCAGATCTACTCTGCATACAATCTCTCTCTCTCTCTTTCTCGCTCCAATCCTCTTTCTTGGCAACCTCTCCGAGTGTTCTGATTATTCAGGCTCTCTGCATGAGAAATTGCACCATGAGAATCTGTGGATCGGTGGATAAGAGCAGCAGCAGGGGAAACGTTGAGCTTTGCCAAGCCAAACAAACTGTATTGACGGATCTCTCCGTTCTGCTGATCGACGAGGGTGGGTGGGGGCACATTGCATTTATCACAAAAGGGAGATGGACTGCCCTGGCTCTGGCTGTGTCTGTGTACATGTCAGCTTATCCACACTAGCTAGACATTATACGACGATATGGCTATTTACACAGTGCCTGCCAACCTCCCAAGCCCCCCATACACAGTGCCTGCCAACCTTCCAAGCCCCCCACCCACCTGGACTTTACCCACCAGCAATGCTCCAACTTGGTGGGCTGACTCAAATATTTGCTTTTGTCTCCCCAAAGCAAAGCCCCCGATTCCACCCATGGCTCAGGTGTGAGGTTGACTGCCTGTGGGCGACAGTAATTGTCGGTGTACAGCAGCTAGCGCGGAGATGTTTTCCTGTAAGGGGGCAGGGAGGAATCTCCCTCAGGTTATGTCGTCTCTCTCTTGTCTTATTGGCTGGTAGTGGTCACAGCTGTACAAGGACTGGGCTGTCTTCATTATGGTGGAGGAGCAGAGGTGGAGAGAGAGAGAGAGGGATGGGATGGGAGGGGGAGGAGAACGATTGTGAGCGAGAGAGAAAAAGAGAGTTGAAGAGAGAGAGAGGGAATGAGTGTGAGTTAGTGAGAGAGTTAAAAGGAAGAGACTCCAGGGGGAGATATAAGAGATGTGTGTTTGTTTATGCAGCGCTGTGGGAAAGAAGACCACTGAGAGCCCAGAGGAGGAGTGTTTGATGTTGCGAGAGGGATGACGGAGGGATGGATGGAGGGATGACCCCTTTAGGAAGGGAGAAATAAATCTGCTGAAGAGCTCCAGGGTTGCCGCTATCCCTTTTTCTCTCCCTCTGCTCCCCCCATACCCCCTCCTTTCCCGTCTCTCTCCCTTCTTCCTTCTCTCTCTCCCCTCCTCCCAGACAGGTTAACAGCCAACCATATGGACCCCAGCTGCTCCCACAGTACATTCGCTAGGCATCCACAGCCCTCAAACACTCAAGGCCAGGTGAATGTTCCCTAAGGAAACACGTTTAATGAGGCCTTGGCTCTGAGAACAACTGGACACAGGAGTCTCCCCCTAAACTTTCCCCGTCTCTCTCTCTCTCTTCCTTTCTCCGTCTCACTCCCCCTTCTCTCTTTCTCTCTATTTCACTCTTTCTCTCTCTATCACCCCCTTCCCTTATGCAATGCCTTGCAAGACAGTAAAGTTGTTCAGATCAAAGCAGAGAGAATCTGTTTGCAGAGCCCTCTTTTTGGGGCAGTCACTTTTTGGAGCAGCTCTCTGCAAAAGAGTCAAAGTGTGTGTGTGTGTGTGTGTGTGTGTGTGTGTGTGTGTGTGTGTGTGTGTGTGTGCCTGTTGCATTTTGATGCATGTGTGTCCTAGACAACTCCCCATCCTGTAGATGAAGAGAGAAACACACACACACACACACACAAACAAAACACACACTATAAAAATCCCAGTGAGTATGCAAAACCATATGTGGCAAATCATGCGCTCACACCCTTCAGTCAATTAGACCACATCCCTCTAGGTTTTCTTCTCAGTAAGTCACTACAGATACAAAGTGCAGATGGCTTCTGCTTTATTTCACAGAGCTATGAGCTGAGGCTATGCACCACACACACATACACACACACACCCCTCACTCATTCAGTTTAGCTGAAGGACCCCTGACGTGACCACAGGCTTTGACCCCCTTGCAGAACACACACACAAACACAAGCACATACATGAACACACACACAAATGTAAAGGGACAGGGAAGAAATTTGACCCCATACGTCATGTCACCCAGTACCAGGGACAGATTTTGTTCTGTTCAAACAACCGCCCACAGACAAAGTTCAAAAGTTCAATGCTCTCAAGAGGTAGAGGTTTGCGGTGGTATAATCCCAAATGTTCTATGTATAAATATAATCGTAATCTTTAATCTCTGTGAAAAAAAAACAGATTTGCTTGTGGCTTCCTCTTCTGGGGGTTTACTATGGTTAGGGTTGAACCAGGAGGTGGACATGAAGCTAGAGTTAGGGTTGAACCAGGAGGTGGACATGAAGCTAGAGTTAGGGTTGAACCAGGAGGTGGACATGAAGCTAGAGTTAGGGTTGAACCAGGAGGTGGACATGAAGCTAGAGTTAGGGTTGAACCAGGAGGTGGACATGAAGCTAGAGTTAGGGTTGAACCAGGAGGTGGACATGAAGCTAGAGTTAGGGTTGAACCAGGACGTGGACATGAAGCTAGGAATGAAAAAGGACGTGGACATGAAGCTAGGGATAGAGTTGAACCAGGATGTGGACATGACGCTAGGATTGAACCAGGACATGGACATCGCGCTAGGGTTGAAACAGGATGTGGATATGAATGTAGAGTTGAACCAGGATGTGCGCGTGAAGTTAGGGTTAGAGTTGAACCAGGATGTGGACATGAAGCTAGGGTTAGGGTCATGAAGCTAGGGTTAGGGTTGAACCAGAGTGTGGACATGAAGGTAGGGTAGAATCAGCATGTGGACATGAAGCTAGGTTTTGGTTGAACCAGGATGTGGACATTTTTTTTACATTTTACCTTTATTTTACTAGGCAAGTCAGTTAAGAACAAATTATTATTTTCAATGACGGCCTGTTCAGGGGCAGAACGACAGATTTGTACCTTGTCAGCTCAGGGATTCGAACTTGCAACCTTTCGGTTACTAGTCCAATGCTCTAACCACTAGGCTACCCTGCCGCCTCATGAAACTAAGGTTAGGGTTGAACCAGAATGTTGACATGAAGGTAGGGTAGAATCATGATGTGGACATGAAGCTAGGTTCTGGTTGAACCAGGATGTGGACATGAAGTTAGGATTAGGTTTGAACCAGGACATGGACATGGAGCTAGGGTTTGGGTTATACCAGGATGTGGACATGGAGGCATGGTTAGGGTTGAACTAGGGTTAGGATGGAACCAGGATGTGGACATGAAGGTACGGTTAGGGTTGAACTAGGGTTAGGATGGAACCAGGATGTGGACATGAAGGTAGGGTTAAGGTTGAACTAGGGTTAGGATGGAACCAGGATGTGGACATGAAGGTAGGGTTAGGGTTGAACTAGGGTTAGGATGGAACCAGGATGTGGACATGGAGGCATGGTTAGGGTTGAACTAGGGTTAGGATGGAACCAGGATGTGGACATGAAGGTAGGGTTAGGGTTGAACTAGGGTTAGGATGGAACCAGGATGTGGACATGAAGGTAGGGTTAAGGTTGAACTAGGGTTAGGATGGAACCAGGATGTGGACATGAAGGTAGGGTTAAGGTTGAACTAGGGTTAGGGTAAGTCATCTCTCCTATATGCCTATTATCCTATTCTTCATGGACACGACACAGACCGAGGCAGAGAGATAAGGAAGAGAAAACACGTGCGAGAGTGAGAGAGTGAAAGAGACTAAGAAAAAGTGGTAGAGAGAGAAATAGTGAAGAGAGACAAGGAGTGTTGGTGCGTCCGTGCCTTCCTTCCTGCCTGCACGCCTGTGTGGCTGCGTGTGTGTCACTGTGTGTTTCTGTGTGTGTGCGTTAAACTGCGGGCCTCTCAGCATGCATCAATACTTGGCCGAGGGGAAGTCGATATGGATGGGCTGACTGTTCTCTCCCTCTCTGAAGAGCATCGATCAGGTGTCTGCACAGACTAACCTCCAGGAACCTAAAGCCTGTCTACTCTACAGCATTGGCAAGAACAGTGTTGGGATGCTGTTTCCGTTCCTGGGATGTAGAGTGGAGAGACAGTGAAGACAGAGGTAAAGGAGAGAGGGGAAGCAAGGCTAAGGACATCTCATTTCTACTCCACTGCTCCACTTTCCTCTCATCATGGGTTTATTGATCCGTGAAGAGGAGGGAGGGAAGGAGAGAGCTGAGAGAGAGGAGGAGAGAAAGAAGAAAGGGGAGAGAGAGGATAATGGAAAGAGAGTAGAGGGGAAAGAGCAGAGGCAAGAGAGAGGAAAAAAGAGAGAAAATAGGAAAAGAAGGAACAGAGAAAAGATGGGTCTTTGTCAGTGAACTGGGATGGCCTCTGCCATTCTCTGCTGAGCCAGAGGGGATACGATGCTCGCCACACACACAGACACACACTGCGCTGTGCCCCCTGCCATGCTGCATGGAAGCCCCCCTGCTGAGAGCACACTTAGCTGCCGGGCATCCAACACTCACTACGGAGACACACACACACTCATACACGGACAAGTGTGCACTCAGAGAAAGACACAAACACACTATGCACCTGTACATACACAAGGCCAGACAAAGCTGCCAGGCATCCGCTCCGCTGCTCAACAGAGAGCCAGACACACACACACACCTGTCTGATAGTGTCACGCTCCCTTGCTCTAGTGCCGCTGAAGATGACAGACAGCAGGAAAGAGAGACAGAGAGACAAAGCTGTAGAGCGATAGAGAAAGGGAGGGAGAGGCTCCTGCACTGAGGGGAGCGGAGTGGAGGATGGGAGTGTGTGTCTGTGAACAGCGGAGCTGAGAGATGAGAGGAGAGCGGTATGGAGCTCAGAGGTACGGAGCTCAGCGTTACAGCAGCTCCCCCTGCCTGTAATGACTAGACCCTGACTCGCTGCCGAACATGGAAATTCTTGCTTGTTTTCTCTCTGCTCCATTCTGCGCCAGCTCTCCCTCTCTCAAGCTCTCTCTCTGTTCTTGTCATGAATTCTAAAACACCCCCTGGTTTTCATCTATACAAGCATTGATTCAATGGAAGAAATAAGTGAAGAAAAACCTGACTTTGGGCTGCTTCAAGCCATCCAAGACAGCAGACTGAGAAGAACTACTGCCTCCCTTCAATGCTAGGAGAGTTTAGCATGAAAAGACACACACAATGTACCGCCATCCTCTACAAAGAGCTTCTGTGGAGCCCAACAAGCATTGTAACCCATGGCAACACAAAGAGGCTGTCCTGACTTAACCCAAACAATAGAGGGAAGAGTTTGTGTGTGTTTGAGGCGGTTGGTTATGTAAGAAGGAGGCGAGTGGCGATGATGTGTTTCCTGTTTGTGTGGTGCAGAGTGTCGTGGCACCGTGTGATGTGAGCATGTGGTGCCAGAAAGCTGGCGGTCTCATATGTCTCCAGGGGAAACCAGCTGTTTGCAGAGTGTGACGGCTACTGCGGAGTGAGGAGACCGCAATACACACAGCAGCAGTCTAAACACACACACACACACTTTAATCGCCTACCTAAAAACACAGATACTTTCCCTCTATCTCTCTGTGTAAAAACCCTGTCAACCACCATACATGCACCAGGGTACATGCACACATACATCTCACAAAAAGGCCGGTGCATGAAATGGTTTTAAACCCTGTGTGGCATTTGGCCTCCCGAGTCGTGCAGCGGTCTGAGGCACTGCATTGCTAGAGGTGTCACTACAGACCCGTGTTCGATCCCTGGCTGTATCACAACCGGCCGTGATCGGGAGCGCACAATTGGCCCTGAGTCGCCCGGGTTATGGGAGGGGTCTGGCTGAGGAGGGGGGGCGCTTTACAAGTACGCCATCATTGTAAATAAATAAAACCATTGTCATTCATCGTCACCATGGCTGCTTAAGGATCTGAGCTCAACCCTGTTTCACATGCAGACTGAATCATTAAGGGGCTTTTGATCTCTATGACTGTCTCTCAGTCATAGAGATGGAGGGAGGCTCATGGTACAGACAGTGGACTACCCTGTCCTTGGGCTACTTCATACACACATAGACACAAACACAAAGCATTCACATCGTAAGCATCCATCCAACCCAGACCAAACAATGGATGAACCCGGTGCTCCCATCACCAGGTTCACTCTCCCCTCCTCTCACCCCTGGCTCGGACACTGTTCCTCTCTCTCTCTGTCACAGCTTTCTGTCCAGGCACTGTGTTGGAGGCCCGCCAGGTCCTACAAAGACCCTCTGACAGACACAGAAAACAGAGACAGAAACGCACACACATATAGAAACCAAGAGAGAGAGAGAGACACTGACACACACACACACAGTGGGCGCTGAGAGCTTGGCACTGTTCACACTGTGTGAGTGCGTGTCAAGCAGAGGCAGAGCAAATGTCAGCAACCAGTCAAACTCAGACAAACCTATCAGTGTTCAGGAGGACATAGTCCAGTCTGCTCCAATATAATTACCTAATTACCATATCTGCAGTTGTGGGAAGGGGCCACCATAGAGATCCTGAATAAATTTCAGTGCGAGCCACGATTGCTGAAATAATTATTTTCTTCAACGGCAGCTTGTAAGTCCATTTAACCAATCTATGGGACATTCTGTCTTGCCTTGGACAGTTTAAAACCGTCTGATCTTATAGGCTGAAATGCATCTACAGAACCCCACAGGGCCAGGTCAGACAGACAGAGGACCAAACCAACACAGCAGCATTAGAATCAGGGGTGTGTGAATGATTCATGGTGCTGTATGTCCTTCATTATAAATTGTGTGGTTCGAGCCCTGAATGCTGATTGGCTGACAGTCGTAGTATAACACGGGTGTGACAAAACATGTATTTTTACTTCTCTAATTATGTTGGTAACCAGTTTATACCAGCAATAAGGCACCTCAGGGGTTTGTGGTTTATGGCCAATATACCACGGCTAAGGGCTGTGTCCAGGCACTCTGCATCGTGTCATGCAAAGAACAGCCCTGAGCCATATACCACACCCCCTTGGGCATTATTGCTTAAATGACACACAGCCAGGGCTTCCTTTGTGTTGGAGTTTGGAGTAATGCTGCTCAGGGTGTAAAGTCACCCAGCTTAAAGCCACAGGGACCTCATCATTTACATGCCCGCATGCACGCACGCACGCTCACACACACACACACGCACACACACACACGCTCACACACACACACACACACACACACACACACACACACACACACACACACACACACACACACACACACACACACACACACACACACACACAGTCTCAGCCAATGGGGATATAGACAACACAGAGTCCAACTTTGCAGATGGATAGACTAACAGACCAACAGAACGACAGACAGACTAACAGACAGTCTTTTAGTCTGTTAATCTAACAGACGGACAGAGTGACAGACTAACAGACAGACTAACAGACCAATGGACATACACACAGACTAACAGACGGCCAGACAGACGGCCAGACCAACGAACATATACACAGACTAACAGACGGCCAGACAGACGGCCAGACCAACGAACATATACACAGACTAACAGACGGACAGACAGACGGACAGATATAAAGACTAACAGACAGACCACCAGACAGGCGGACGGACAAAACACACACAACCAGAGGAGCAGCAGCTGTGTGTTTATATCCTGGCAACACTGGAAGAAAATAAGTAGAGAGAGCTGCTTTTAAAACAAAGTAGCAGTACTGTTGAGCTGTTCTGAAGACTGACTGGGACTGGAGACAGTGGCAGTACACTCTGTGTGTGTGTGTGTGTGTGTGTGTGTGTGTGTGTGTGTGTGTGTGTGTGTGTGTGTGTGTGTGTGTGTGTGTGTGTGTGTGTGTGTGTGTGTGTGTCTGAGTGTGTCTGAGTGTGTGTTATCCACACAGGGCACGTCTCTCCACGTGCTCGCTCTCTTTCTGCTTTCAATTACCGTGGCGACAGAGGGGGGATGAGAGAGGAGGGGGGAGAGCGGCAGACACAGTCGAGGAGGTGTGTAAACGGGAGCGGTGCGGTCTACCTCTCGCTCAGTGCCTGCAAGTGTCAAGATAACAGCCTGCCTAATCCGCCGCGCCGATGCCGAGCGGCACCTGAACACACACACACACACACAGGAGGGAGAGGAGAGCTCAGCACACACGTAAGAACCAACCACACACAAACCAACACCCAGACAGAGACTGACTGAAACAAATACGGACATACACACAGTCAGTCAGAAAGAGCGACACACACACAGGTATACACAACTCTCCGACATCCCTTTACGTGTTGTCTGAAAGGCCAGTCCTACACAGTGAAAGAGCAGGTCATCAGAGGGCTCGGAACAGAACACAGGGAGAAGATGAAACAGATCCACTGTGGAAGTTAATGGAAATACGAACAAGATGGACGCTTCATACATACAATAGAATGTTTTCATTGCCTTGAGATTAAATGGAATTGGACCAATTCCAAGTGAACACATCACCTACCAACTAGTGTACATACATTATCAAACATTAGAAACTACAACAACTCCTTCACTTCACAAGTACCAGTAGTGAGACAGTGTTGTTTTACAGTAACCAGTAGTGAGACAGTATTGTTGTACAGTAACCGGTAGTGAGACAGTGTTGTTGTACAGTGACTGGTAGTGAGACAGTGTTGTTTTACAGTAACCGGTAGTGAGACAGTATTGTTGTACAGTAACCAGGAGTGAGACAGTGTTGTTGTACAGTAACCGGTAGTGAGACAGTATTGTTGTACAGTAACCGGTAGTGAGACAGTGTTGTTTTACAGTAACCAGGAGTGAGACAGTATTGTTGTACAGTAACCGGTAGTGAGACAGTGTTGTTGTACAGTAACTGGTAGTGAGACAGTGTTGTTGTACAGTAACCGGTAGTGAGACAGTGTTGTTGTACAGTAACCAGGAGTGAGACAGTGTTGTTGTACAGTAACCGGTAGTGAGACAGTATTGTTGTACAGTAACCGGTAGTGAGACAGTGTTGTTGTACAGTAACTGGTAGTGAGACAGTGTTGTTGTACAGTAACCGGTAGTGAGACAGTATTGTTGTACAGTAACCAGGAGTGAGACAGTGTTGTTGTACAGTAACTGGTAGTGAGACAGTGTTGTTTTACAGTAACTGGTAGTGAGACAGTGTTGTTGTACAGTAACTGGTAGTGAGACAGTGTTGTTGTACAGTAACTGGTAGTGAGACAGTGTTGTTTTACAGTAACCGGTAGTGAGACAGTATTGTTGTACAGTAACCAGGAGTGAGACAGTGTTGTTGTACAGTAACTGGTAGTGAGACAGTGTTGTTTTACAGTAACCGGTAGTGAGACAGTATTGTTGTACAGTAACCAGGAGTGAGACAGTGTTGTTGTACAGTAACTGGTAGTGAGACAGTGTTGTTTTACAGTAACCGGTAGTGAGACAGTGTTGTTGTACAGTAACCAGGAGTGAGACAGTATTGTTGTACAGTAACCGGTAGTGAGACAGTGTTGTTGTACAGTAACTGGTAGTGAGACAGTATTGTTGTACAGTAACTGGTAGTGAGACAGTGTTGTTGTACAGTAACTGGTAGTGAGACAGTGTTGTTTTACAGTAACCGGTAGTGAGACAGTATTGTTGTACAGTAACCAGGAGTGAGACAGTGTTGTTGTACAGTAACCAGGAGTGAGACAGTGTTGTTGTACAGTAACTGGGAGTGAGACAGTGTTGTTGTACAGTAACCGGTAGTGAGACAGTGTTGTTGTACAGTAACCAGGAGTGAGACAGTGTTGTTGTACAGTAACCAGGAGTGAGACAGTGTTGTTGTACAGTAACTGGGAGTGAGACAGTGTTGTTGTATATTAACCGGGAGTGAGAAAGTGTTGTTGTACAGTAACCGGGAGTGAGACAGTGTTGTTCTACAGTAACCCGGGAGTGAGACAGTGTTGTTGTACAGTAACCGGTAGTGAGACAGTGTTGTTGTACAGTAACCAGGAGTGAGACAGTGTTGTTGTACAGTAACCGGTAGTGAGACAGTGTTGTTGTACAGTAACCAGGAGTGAGACAGTGTTGTTGTACAGTAACCGGTAGTGAGACAGTGTTGTTGTACAGTAACCAGGAGTGAGACAGTGTTGTTGTACAGTAACCAGGAGTGAGACTGTTGTTGTACAGTAACCGGTAGTGAGACAGTGTTGTTGTACAGTAACTAGGAGTGAGACAGTGTTGTTGTACATTAACCAGGAGCGAGACAGTGTTGTTGTACAGTAACCAGGAGTGAGACAGTGTTGTTGTACAGTAACTGGGAGTGAGACAGTGTTGTTGTACAGTAACCAGGAGCGAGACAGTGTTGTTGTACAGTAACCAGGAGCGAGACAGTGTTGTTGTACAGTAACCAGGAGCGAGACAGTGTTGTTGTACAGTAACTGGGAGTGAGACAGTGTTGTTGTACAGTAACTGGGAGTGAGACAGTGTTGTTGTACAGTAACCAGGAGCGAGACAGTGTTGTTGTACAGTAGCTGAAAGCACAAACTGTCTCAGTTTCTCCGTGAACATGGTCTCACCCTTTCACACAAACAGAAGCAAAACAAACACCTGGTGGAAAATGAAAATGACCACTGAAGTGAAGTGTTCCTCAACGTCCTATTCCATCTCCTCCTGAGTGCTTTTAGAGAACCCTTGAGTTTGTCCCAAATGGCACACTATTCCATATTTAGTGCACTACTTCTGACCAGCGCTGTTGTTTACTAAATAGGGACTAGGGTGCCATTTGGGTTGAAGCCTTGTGATTCTGGCAGCAAAGCAGGCTCCTTAACAACTTAATGAAGCCTGAGAGGCTGCTGACAACAGAGAGCGCAACACTGAGAGGAGAGAGGGAAAACAAATAAACCTGGCAACTCCACTTCTTCCTCTCTTTCTCTCTCTCAGTAACTTTTCTTCCAAGCAGAAATAGTTTGACAGCCTGACAGAAGATTAAGGGGTTGAGAAGGAGGGAGGAAGGGGGCGGGCAGGGATCTCTCTTTCGTTCTCTCTCTCTGTCCTATGATGGAAGGATGGTGAGTTGTGTGGAGGCGTGAGCAGAGGAATGAATTCACCTTGTCAAGGACAAACTCCAGATGTGTGGGAGTGTTCTCTCTCTCTCTCGCTCTCATTCACTCGCTCTCATTCTCTCACTCTCATTCTCTCCATCCTTTCCTCTGAGCATGTGAGGATGTGGAGTGAGGGTGTAGGAAGAGAGAGGGGTGGTTATCTATCACTGCTGAAGCTGGCTGTCAGGGAGCAGGCAGTACATTTTGACAACACACCCCTCCTGGCCTGTCAGACTAAACAGGAGTCATGTTACAACACACCCCTCCTGGCCTGTCAGACTAAACAGGAGTCATGTTACAACACACCCCTCCTGGCCTGTCAGACTAAACAGGAGTCATGTTACAACACACCCCTCCTGGCCTGTCAGACTAAACAGGAGTCATGTTACAACACACCCCTCCTGACCTGTCAGACTAAACAGGAGTCATGTTACAACACACCCCTCCTGGCCTGTCAGACTAAACAGGAGTCATGTTACAACACACCCCTCCTGGCCTGTCAGACTAAACAGGAGTCATGTTACAACACACCCCTCCTGGCCTGTCAGACTAAACAGGAGTCATGTTACAACACACCCCTCCTGGCCTGTCAGACTAAACATGAGTCATGTTACAACACACCCCTCCTGGCCTGTCAGACTAAACAGGAGTCATGTTACAACACACCCCTCCTGGCCTGTCAGACTAAACAGGAGTCATGTTACAACACACCCCTCCTGGCCTGTCAGACTAAACAGGAGTCATGTTACAACACACCCCTCCTGGCCTGTCAGACTAAACAGGAGTCATGTTACAACACACCCCTCCTGGCCTGTCAGACTAAACAGGAGTCATGTTACAACACACCCCTCCTGGCCTGTCAGACTAAACAGGAGTCATGTTACAACACACCCCTCCTGGCCTGTCAGACTAAACAGGAGTCATGTTACAACACACCCCTCCTGGCCTGTCAGACTAAACAGGAGTCATGTTACAACACACCCCACCTGGCCTGTCAGACTAAACAGGAGTCATGTTACAACACACCCCTCCTGGCCTGTCAGACTAAACAGGAGTCATGTTACAACACACCCCTCCTGGCCTGTCAGACTAAACATGAGTCATGTTACAACACACCCCTCCTGGCCTGTCAGACTAAACAGGAGTCATGTTACAACACACCCCTCCTGGCCTGTCAGACTAAACAGGAGTCATGTTACAACACACCCCTCCTGGCCTGTCAGACTAAACAGGAGTCATGTTACAACACACCCCTCCTGGCCTGTCAGACTAAACAGGAGTCATGTTACAACACACCCCTCCTGGCCTGTCAGACTAAACAGGAGTCATGTTACAACACACCCCTCCTGACCTGTCAGACTAAACAGGAGTCATGTTACAACACACCCCTCCTGGCCTGTCAGACTAAACAGGAGTCATGTTACAACACACCCCTCCTGGCCTGTCAGACTAAACAGGAGTCATGTTACAACACACCCCTCCTGGCCTGTCAGACTAAACAGGAGTCATGTTACAACACACCCCTCCTGGCCTGTCAGACTAAACAGGAGTCATGTTACAACACACCCCTCCTGACCTGTCAGACTAAACAGGAGTCATGTTACAACACACCCCTCCTGGCCTGTCAGACTAAACAGGAGTCATGTTACAACACACCCCTCCTGGCCTGTCAGACTAAACAGGAGTCATGTTACAACACACCCCTCCTGGCCTGTCAGACTAAACAGGAGTCATGTTACAACACACCCCTCCTGGCCTGTCAGACTAAACAGGAGTCATGTTACAACACACCCCTCCTGGCCTGTCAGACTAAACAGGAGTCATGTTACAACACACCCCCACCTGGCCTGTCAGACAGGAGTCATGTTACAACAAACAGGAGGCACCCAGTACACACCACCAAACACACCCCCCTGGCCTGTCAGACTAAACAGGAGTCATGTTACAACACACCCTGACCTGGCCTAGACAGACAAGGGGAACAACCCACACTGGAGTCCTGATGTTAATAGACAACACACACCCTTCTGGAGGCCTGTCATAATGGCACCCATAATACACACCACCAAACACTTACCACCCACACTGGAGGCCTGACTGATAATAGACAGGCTAGGGGAACACACACCACCCACACTGGAGGCCTGACTCTGATAATAGACAGGCTAGGGGAACACACACCAATCACACTGGAGGCCGGTCTCTGATAATAGACAGGCCAGGGGAACACACACCAATCACACTGGAGGCCGGTCTCTGATAATAGACAGGCCAGGGGAACACACACCACCCACACTGGAGGCCTGGTCTCTGATAATAGACAGGCCAGGGGAACACACACCAATCACACTGGAGGCCGGTCTCTGATAATAGACAGGCCAGGGGAACACACACCAATCACACTGGAGGCCGGTCTCTGATAATAGACAGGCCAGGGGAACACACACCAATCACACTGGAGGCCGGTCTCTGATAATAGACAGGCAAGGGGAACACACACCACCCACACTGGAGGCCTGACTCTGATAATAGACAGGCTAGGGGAACACACACCACCCACACTGGAGGCCTGTCTCTGATAATAGACAGGCAAGGGGAACACACACCACCCACACTGGAGGCCTGTCTCTGATAATAGACAGGCTAGGGGAACACACACCACCCACACTGGAGGCCTGACTCTGACTATAGACAGGCCAGGGGAACACCTACCACCCACACTGGAGGCCTGACTCTGATAATAGACAGGCTAGGGGAACACCTACCACCCACACTGGAGGCCTGACTCTGATAATAGACAGGCTAGGGGAACACACACCACCCACACTGGAGGCCTGACTCTGATAATAGACAGGCTAGGGGAACACACACCACCCACACTGGAGGCCTGACTCTGATAATAGACAGGCAAGGGGAACACACACCACCCACACTGGAGGCCTGACTCTGATAATAGACAGGCTAGGGGAACACACACCACCCACACTGGAGGCCTGACTCTGATAATAGACAGGCTAGGGGAACACAGGTAGAATCTTCCTGGGAGATAGCCTTGTGGGTTCAGTACGAGGGTTACCAAGGAGGGTATATTACTGGAAACTTTCAAAGTTGACCAGTAACCTAGCAGAATTCTTGTCTTTGAAGGATTTCATGTTTTTCAAAAAACAATTAGAGGCTATTTTGGGTACTTCAGATTATCAGGTGTCTCATCATCTCTGGCCCTCCGTGTGGCCTTATCAAATGTAAAATATATGAAATAATGAAATAAGATGATTTTAAAATAAAAAAATGGAATGACAAAGCTGTAAAACATTATCCTAAATGAAAACAATCATTTTATTGAATACCTTTGGTGTTTAATATGAAGGATTCAGCATGAAATATCCTTAGCATTTCTTATTTTACTATGTCAATACGTCTTTGTTGTAAATGTTTTGCCGTCAAACTGGAGGCAGTTGTGAAAACAAGTCAATAGTTAGACCAGTTGCAGAGGTAATTGAAAAGAATGACATTGTTGATTAGATGCTTTTTACATTAATTAGGCTATTTTATCTTGAACCATATGGTCTATCTACTAGAAACTCATGGACAATAGGGACACAGATGTAAAAATGAATACTATGCGAATATTTTTATTTTTTTTACAGTTATTCAAGTATAAATTACCAAAGTGACGATAGATTGCCATAGATATTCTGTTAATTACCAAAATGACTGTAGATCATAAGGTTACTGTTTGTACAGTAACAGAAAAGGTTGGGAACCACTCCAGTACACTGTAATCAGATTGGTATGATAGTTTGTGTAAAGAATATATGGTTTGATGCAAAATCCATGACGTCTGTCTTGGGCCCATTTTACTGCAGCATGAGTAAACAAAACCCCCAAAATAAGGTAAAAGGTTGAGGTAATAGAGAAAGTTACTTTCTTCTAAAAGAGTTGCTTAGTACATCTAGTAATCTAACTTACTTCTTGACCTGACCCTAGATAGGACTTCTGGACAGAGAGAACAAGTTGATCACGTTCAAAACATTGACCTAGTCCCTCACAGCCATGCAGCGGCCCAGAGTGCAACTCGTGGTAGATCAGCTGGAGGACATTGTGACATGTCTTGGCTTCTGTATGGTCTGTGTCAGCAACCTGCCTTTCTCCCATAGGTGGGGTGAGAGTGGTCTGAGCTGGTTAGCTAGTGTACACAGAGACAGGAGCTGCATCAATACAGTCTATCCCTCAGCATTGTGTATCCAGGGGCCCGAGGGTAACGGCTCCCATACCAGAGGCCCCTTAGTGTTTTCACTTTAAGTCATTTCTATATCTGTCTAACCAGAGAGATAAGAGTGGTGTGGTATAATGTTGTACTGCAGCATGTAACTTTAGTACACTGTACTATCCTGTAAACAACAGTCCATTTTTACAGTCATTTGCTTTCACTGCAACAGGTTCTCAAACATGAAGATTTTCACATTATGTTTGCCAGTCCTGCTGAACTATACAGTAACTTGCTCCTATAAGTACATTCTTTATCATCAACATGCAGTTTCAGCTGGTGGGCTGATAACCCATAAGGGATTATGGGTAAAATATGAATAGCATGTTGGACTGGCCAGTAGCAGCAGTAGTGTGATATTTCCCAGGCCTCTACATTACGTGATGGGGATGGTTTCTGCGTCTCAGTGACAAGAGTGATATATCACGCTTCCCGAGTAGCGCAGTGGTCTAAGGCACTGCATCGCAGTGCTAGCTGTGCCACTAGAGATTCTGACACGGTGTCCAGGTGCACAGTGTTTCCTCCAACACATTTGGTGAGGCTGGCTTCCGGGTTGGATGGGCATTGTGTCAAGAAACAGTGCGGCTTGTTTTGGGTTGTTTCGGAGGACGCACGGCTCTCAACCTTCGCCTCTCCCGAGTCCAAACGGGAGATGCAGCAATGAGACAAGACTCTAACTACCAATTGGATACCACGAAATTGGGGAGAAAAATGGGAGAAAAGAAATATATAAAATGTAAAAAATAGTGATATATCACACAGTCAGTAGGTGGCATTTAAATAGCCAATAAAACGACAGCTTATCAACGGCACCAAGCTGGGTAAAAGCAGCTTGTTCTCGCCACACGCACGCACGCACGCACACACACACACACACACACACACACACACACACACACACACACACACACACACACACACACACACACACACACACACACACACACACACACACACACACACACACACACACAAGCAGGCTGGCAGGCAGGCAGGCAGGCATGCATGCACACACACACACACACACACACACAGTACACTCTTGAGCCATGCTCTCTTGTCGTGGTCTACCATGTTTTGTTTACATGGAATCTATTCATAGGTCTGGGTTATTTTGTGTTGGCTGAAACCCACCGTCTAAAGAACACACACTATGTAGCAGCTATATTAAGCAAACAACAGACCTGGGATGACTAATTATGAAAAAGTCCCCACCTTCCACACTTCCTGTTTCCATCAACTGAGTCAGACGTTAGCTCGATGACTGGGGGCCGGTATGATGATATTGACAAGTGGGGGAGTGGGAGGATTGTGGAATGAGAGGGAGGGGAGGGTTACGGTGCTGTCCAATAGCGGAGCCGGTAAATGAGGCTTGGGGCTGCAGTACCATGTGGATTCATGGGGATTTCCAGCTCCCAGGCCCAATCCATTCTCTAATAGAATCATTTCCTCAGAGTGGTGACGGCAGAGACGGGTTGTTGTTGATTATGTTCAGTTAGGAAGAGCCACATGTTACTGTGTGTGCTCAATAGACTGGGGAGGTCACACACATAACTGCAGGCAAGGGTGCGCACACACACATGCATACACACATGCAGACACACATGTATACACAGTTTAGGAATGTTTGGCTTTGTGCGTTTGTGTGTGACCATGTGTGGATGTGTGTGGCGAGAGAGAGTGAGAGACGGAAAGAGAAAGAGAGAAAGTCCTTAATGTAAAAGTGTGCTATTTATTTTCCGTTGTCTATAGTGTGCTGAAGCTCTGAGTCAGAGTATAGCAGCAGCGCCGGCAGTAGATCTTTGACAGCGGTCCCATTGAAAAGTTTTCAGCTCAACAGAATAGCTGTCTACTTGATTTATGAAGCCATCTAACTGTCTGCACCCCCCCCCCCCACACACACACACACACACACACACACCAGGAACAACTAGTGGTTTAGGTCTGCCTCAGCCAGGAACCGTTAGTGGTTCAGGTCTGCCTCAGCCAGGAACAGTTAGTGGTTTAGGTCTGTCTCAGCCAGGAACATCTAGTGGTTCAGGTCTACCTCAGCCAGGATCAGCTAGTGCTTTAGGTCTGCTTCAGCCATGAACCGTTAGTGGTTCAGGTCTGCCTCAGCCAGGAACAGATATTGGTTTAGGTCTTCCTCAGCCAGGAACATCTAATGGTTCAGGTTGGTCTCAGCCAGGAACATCTAATGGTTTAGGTCTGCCTCAGCAAGGAACAGTTAGTGGTTTAGGTCTTCCTCAGCAAGGAACATCTAGTGGTTTAGGTCTGCCTCAGCCAGGAACCATTAGTGGTTCAGGTCTGCCTCAGCAAGGAACAGTTAGTGGTTTAGGTCTTCCTCAGCCGGGAACATCTAGTGGTTCAGGTCTGCCTCAGCCAGGAACCATTAGTGGTTCAGGTCTGCCTCAGCAAGGAACAGTTAGTGGTTTAGGTCTGCCTCAGCAAGGAACAGTTAGTGGTTTAGGTCTTCCTCAGCAAGGAACAGCTAGTGGATTAGTTCTGCCTCAACCAGGATCAGCTGGTGCTTTAGGTCTGCCTCAGCCAGGAACCGTTAGTGGTTCTGGTCTGCCTCAGCCGGGAACATCTAGTGGTTCAGGTCTGCCTCAGCCAGGAACCGTTGGTAGTTTAAGTCTGCCTCAGCAAGGAACATCTAGTGGTTCAGGTCTGCCCCAGCCAGGAACATCTAGTGGTTCAGGTCTGCCTCAGCCAGGATCAGCTGGTGCTTTAGGTCTGCCTCAGCCAGGAACCATTAGTGGTTCAGGTCTGCCTCAGCCAAGAACATCTAATGGTTCAGGTTTGTCTCAGCCAGGAACAGCTAGTGGTTTAGGTCTGCCTCAGCCAGGAACAGCTAGTGGTTTAGGTCTGCCTCAGCCAGGAACAGCTAGTGGTTTAGGTCTGCCTCAGGCAGGAACGTCTAATGGTTCAGGTTTGTCTCAGGCAGGAACAGCTAGTGGTTTAGGTCTGCCTCAGCCAGGAACAGTTAGTGGTTTATGTCTGCCTCAGCCAGGTACAGCTAGTGGTTTAGGTCTGCCTCAGCAAGGAACAGCTAGTGGTTTAGTTCTGCCTCAACCAGGATCAGCTGGTGCTTTAGGTCTGCCTCAGCCAGGAACCGTTAGTGGTTCAGGTCTGCCTCAGCCGGGAACATCTAGTGGTTCAGGTCTGCCTCAGCCAGGAACCATTAGTGGTTCAGGTCTGCCTCAGCAAGGAACAGTTAGTGGTTTAGGTCTGCCTCAGCAAGGAACAGTTAGTGGTTTAGGTCTTCCTCAGCAAGGAACAGCTAGTGGATTAGTTCTGCCTCAACCAGGATCAGCTGGTGCTTTAGGTCTGCCTCAGCCAGGAACCGTTAGTGGTTCTGGTCTGCCTCAGCCGGGAACATCTAGTGGTTCAGGTCTGCCTCAGCCAGGAACCGTTGGTAGTTTAAGTCTGCCTCAGCAAGGAACATCTAGTGGTTCAGGTCTGCCCCAGCCAGGAACATCTAGTGGTTCAGGTCTGCCTCAGCCAGGATCAGCTGGTGCTTTAGGTCTGCCTCAGCCAGGAACCGTTAGTGGTTCAGGTCTGCCTCAGCCAAGAACATCTAATGGTTCAGGTTTGTCTCAGCCAGGAACAGCTAGTGGTTTAGGTCTGCCTCAGCCAGGAACAGCTAGTGGTTTAGGTCTGCCTCAGCCAGGAACAGCTAGTGGTTTAGGTCTGCCTCAGGCAGGAACGTCTAATGGTTCAGGTTTGTCTCAGGCAGGAACAGCTAGTGGTTTAGGTCTGCCTCAGCCAGGAACAGTTAGTGGTTTATGTCTGCCTCAGCCAGGAACAGCTAGTGGTTTAGCTCTGCCTCAGCCAGGTACAGCTAGTGGTTTAGGTCTGCCTCAGCCAGGAACAGCTAGTGGTTTAGGTCTGCCACAGCCAGGAACAGCTAGTGGTTCAGGTCTGCCTCAGGCAGGAACATCTAATGGTTCAGGTTTGTCTCAGCCAGGAACAGCTAGTGGTTTAGGTCTGCCTCAGCCAGGAACAGTTAGTGGTTTATGTCTGCCTCAGCCAGGAACAGCTAGTGGTTTAGCTCTGCCTCAGCTAGGAACAGCTAGTGGTTTATGTCTGCCTCAGCCAGGAACAGCTAGTGGTTTAGGTCTGCCTCAGCCAGGAACAGCTAGTGGTTTAGGTCTGCCTCAGCCAGGAACAGCTAGTGGTTTATGTCTGCCTCAGCCAGGAACAGCTAGTGGTTTATGTCTGCCTCAGCCAGGAACAGCTAGTGGTTTATGTCTGCCTCAGCCAGGAACAGCTAGTGGTTTATGTCTGCCTCAGCCAGGAACAGCTAGTGGTTTAGGTCTGCCTCAGCCAAGGAGAAGGACATGCACTCAAAACTGTCAACTGTAGGGCTGGGAATTGCCAGGGACCTCACAATATGATTATATAATGATACTTAGGTGCAAATACGATATGTTTTGCAATTCACATGATTCTATATGTATCGTGATTCGATACTGCGATTTTATTGTGATTTGATGATGGAAACATATTGCTCTCTATATGTCTGCTACAGAGAGACAAGAGAGAATATCTTTAAAAAAAAATTGTATCAGTCATGGAAATAAAGTGCTGAAAACATGTTGGCTCACCATTTAAAAACACCAGAGGTTTGCTAGAAAACAAGCTATAGGATGGAAACACCAGAGGTTTGCTAGAAAACAAGCTATAGGATGGAAACACCAGAGGTTTGCTAGAAAACAAGCTATAGGATGGAAACACCAGAGTTTTGCTAGAAAACAAGCTATAGGATGGAAACACCAGAGGTTTGCTAGAAAACAAGCTATAGGATGGAAACACCAGAGGTTTGCTAGAAAACAAGCTATAGGATGGAAACACCAGAGGTTTGCTAGAAAACAAGCTATAGGATGGAAACACCAGAGGTTTGCTAGAAAACAAGCTATAGGATGGAAACACCAGAGGTTTGCTAGAAAACAAGCTATAGGATGGAAACACCAGAGGTTTGCTAGAAAAAACAAGCTATAGCATGGAAACACCAGAGGTTTGCTAGAAAACAAGCTATAGGATGGATGGAAAACAAGCTATAGGATGGAAACACCAGAGGTTTGCTAGAAAACAAGCTATAGGATGGAAACACCAGAGGTTTGCTAGAAAACAAGCTATAGGATGGAAACACCAGAGTTTTGCCGCAGGTACAGCCGATTAGCTCTCGCTGACGCTAAAGATCAACAACAACAAAAAATACATATATCAATATTATTATTTGGAAATCGATTATTTGATTCAAATTATCGATATGATATTGTCCAAAATAATATTGAGATATGTAACTATCGATTTTAGGTGCTATAGGTTGTGGATACGGTAATAAAACAAGTCTTCACACGAACCCGTTCTGGAAAACAACCACTCTGGTGCCAGGAGGGGACTGGCAGAAATAGAATGCCCCCCCCTACCCACTCCCTCTATCAGAGGAGGATGAGAAGGAGAGAGGGAGTGAAGGAGTGTCATGGAGAATGAGAATATTTTCAGCCCCATTTCCTAGGAATCCTGGAAGGCTTGTCTCGTCTGTTCCCTGAGCAAACAGAAAGGTCCTAGTGCCTCTCTTCCGCCCACCCCTCCCCCATATGTGAGGGGTTTTTTTTTGAGAGAGAGAGAGAGAGAGAGAGAGAGACATACACACACACAGCCCACTGTGTTATCCTGCATCTGAGGATCATATGGGATCGATACCCTGGCCGCAGAAAATATAATTCCAGACCTTTATTCCTCTATTCATTTATCAGCCAACTCTCTTTGTCTTGTGTTGTCCTTGAATCTCTCTCTCTCTCTCTCTCTCAGATAAAAAGCAGAGGTAGCTGGGCACAGCTATTACCGTCGGTCGCTGGCCTGTTTGTTGATAGGCTCCTTAATAATAAAATCAACACTGTCTCACTTGTTTCGTACAAGAGTATCTCATCCTTCCTCTTGGCTTTGACTAAAATATATGTACATCCTATTTAACCAACCAGACCTCTTCAGTATTCAATGTTTGTCCAGGGGGGATAAACGTCAGATTGCAACAGTTAAGTTTAGGCATTAATTCCAAGACCCAAAGTTACCTCTGCTGCAAAGGATAAGTTCATTAGAGTTAACTGCACCTCAGAAATCGGCAATTAACTGCACCTCAGATTGCAGCCCAAATAAATGCTTCACAGAGTTTAAGTAACAGACACATCTCAACATCAACTGTTCAGAGGAGACGTTCAGAGGAGAGGCCTTTATGATCGAATTGCTGCAAAGAAACAACTACTAAAGGACACCAAAAAGAAGAAGAGACTTGCTTGGGCCAAGAAACACGAGCAATGGACATTAGACCAGTGGAAATCTGTTCTTAGGTCTGATGTGTCCAAATTTGAGATTTTTGGTTCCAACCGCCATATCTTTGTGGGACGCAGAGTAGGTGAACGCATGATCTCTGCATGTGTGGTTCCCACCATGAAGCATGTAGGAGGTGTGATGGTGTGGGGGTGCTTTGCTGGTGACACTGTCTGTGATTTATTTAGAATTCGAGGTACACTTAACCAGCATGGCTACCACAGCATTCTGCAGCGATACGCCATCCCTTCTGGTTTGCACTTATTGGGACTAAAACACACCTGCAGGCTGTGTAAGGGCTATTTGACCAAGAAAGAGAGTGATGGACCTGGCCTCCGTAATCCCCTGACCTCAGCCCAATTGAGAAGGTTTGGGATGAGTTGGACCGCAGAGTGAAGGAAAAGCAGCCAACAAGTGCTCAGCATATGTGGGAATTCCTTCAAGACTGTTGGAAGGGCATTCCAGGTGACTACCTCATGAAGCTGGTTGAGAGATTGCCAAGAGTATGCAAAGCTGTCACCTGTGTGGCTACTTTGAAGAATCTAAAATCAGAAATATATTTGTGTGTTATTTCATAGTTGTGATGTATTCACTGTTATTCTACAATGTTGAAAATAGTAAAAATAAAGAAAACCCTTGAATGAGTAGGTGTGTCCAAACTTTTGACTGGTACTGTATATATAGCCTCCACTATACAGTATATATAGACACAGTATATTCCTCCTAATATTGTACAATCAGTGTGTCTCTTCATTGGCCTGGGCTATTGTTTTTATTGCTATTAGTTTGTCACTGTGAGAGTAGCCACTCATTTTGTGGTATTACAAAAGATTTGGCTAATGTCTTCTATCATGTAAATGATGTAGAATTACATGAAATGTTTTTCCAGACCCTGCAACAACAAGAAATCCTGTGTGGAAATCCTGCTCAACTGTGTGCGACTACACAAATGCAATTATAGACGCTTTATTAAAAAGGGGATTCTTTTACATTGATTTTTAACCCCCACCCCCCTCCCAGCACCCCAAATCAAGACAAAAGCATTCAGGTCACAGTGCCAGTAGTTGATATTGCTCAGAGGGTTATGTAGAAGTGAGGGTACGTGACAGACATGAGCATACTGCGATGCTACCCACTGTGCCCCACATGTTTTGACTCTGTTCCACTAATAAATCCTCTTAAGGATTTGACCATTTTTGTCAATTTTCGCCTAAAATGACATACCCAAATCTAAATGCCTGTAGCTCAGGACCTGAAGCAATTCATGTAGGAGAATATAACACATTAGATCTTGTAAAATGTATTACAAAGAGAAAAAACATGCAGTTTTATTTTTTATCATCTTTGAAATGCAAGAGAAAGGCCATCATGTATTTTTCCAGGTTATGTGCAATTTAGATTTTGGCAGCAGTGTATGTGCAAAGTTTTAGACTGATCCAATGAACCACTGCATTTCTGTTCAAAATGTTGCATCAAGCCCAAATGTACCTAATTGGTTTATTGATACATTTTAAATTCATAACTGACTCTCCTCAAACAATAGCATGGTATTCTTTCACTGTAATAGCTACTGTGAATTGGACAGTGCAGCTAGATTAACAAGAATGTACGCTTTCTGCCCATATCAGATATGTCCTGGGAAATGTTCTTGTTACTTACAACCTCATGCTAATCACATTAGCTCAACCGTCCCACGGGGGGACACCGATCTCGTAGAGGTTCAGTCCATTCCAGTCATTACAATGAGTCTGTCCTCCTATAGCTCCTCCCACCAGCATCCACTGACAAACACCTAGTGTGTTACCAGAAGAGTTCTCTCATCAGTTCTCTAAACAATAGGACAATGGCTCCACATGTTTATATAAAAGCTTCAGAGTAACTTTGTCTAAGGAGCCAATATGTTCTCACGAACATAGTAATGAACCATCTGAAACCAACAACTTTCTAATTGCTTTTCCACTCCTCTCCCACTTTTCTATCTCTCTTTATCTGTGTCTGTCTCGCTCTCTCTCTCTCTCTCTACCAGTCTCTCTCTCTCTAACAGTAGGTTTGGTGGTTACTTAGCAACCCTCCCAGGAAACTGCCAGAGGACAAAGCGAGGGAGGAGAGGTGAAGGAGAGGTGGAGCTGGGACAATCCCTCTCTCTCCCTCCCTCCCCTGGGAGAGGTACTCAGACTTAACCCTTTGTGCTCCTCTCACACCGGCTAGCTCAGATATAACCTCGCTTTTATGCTCAGTCCCCTCTCAAGGGAAATAACTTCAGAGGGGATAGGCTTAAAGGGATGGAGAAAATATCTCTCTCCCCCACTCTTCCTCTCTCTCCCCTGGTCTGCTCCCACTCTCTCCTCTGGTCTGCTCTCCCTCTCTCCCCTGGTCTGCTCCCACACTCTTCCTCTCTCTCCCCTGGTCTGCTCCCCCTCTCTCCTCTGGTCTGCTCTCCCTCTCTCCCCTGGTCTGCTCCCACACTCTTCCTCTCTCTCCCCTGGTCTGCTCCCCCTCTCTCCTCTGGTCTGCTCTCCCTCTCTCCCCTGGTCTGCTCCCACACTCTTCCTCTCTCTCCCCTGATCTGCTCCCCCTCTCTCCTCTGGTCTGCTCTCCCTCTCTCCCCTGGTCTGCTCTCACACTCTTCCTCTCTCTCCCCTGGTCTGCTCCCCCTCTCTCCCTTGGTCTGCTCCCCCTCTCTCCTCTGGTCTCTCCCCTGGTCTGCTCTCACACTCTTCCTCTCTCTCCCTGGTCTGCTCCCCCCTGGTCTGCTCCCCTCTCTCTCTGCTCTCACACTGGTCTGCTCCCCCTCTCTCCCTTGGTCTGCTCCCACACTCTTCCTCTCTGTCCCCTGGTCTGCTCCCCCTCTCTGCTGTCGGTCACTCAGACACAGTAGAGTGGTTGGGGCAGAGAGCAGAGTTTGTCAGCTGTCAGACAGCGATGGAGAGAGAGAGAGAGAGATGCCGATCCACAGACCTAACCTACCGTACATGGCCTCCTCTGCACACACATCACACATCACAGCTAAATCTTAAATGTTAACCAGATCTAATTGTCACCTAATGGATGTTGAAATCATCCAATAAGGAGCCATACACGTATAGGTACTGTATGTCCAATAACAATCAGTTGGGGTCAAGAGAGGTCAAAAGACTTGACCCACCATGGATTGCACTCTAAATGACATTGTAACATCTTTAGGTCCATGTATTGATTTTTGGCACAGATTGTCAGCCACTGATAAATGTCACTTCTGACCATGTGGTCAAGTGGAATATAAAACCAATGCCTTCAGGGTTGGGGTCAGTTCCATTCAGATGCTGTCCATTACTGGGAATAATTGGAATTCCAATTCAAGACATGAAAAGGGTCCCTTATTTCCCACCCTGGAGTTTGTAGTTGACAAGTTGAATTTCAAATCACAACCCAACCCTGGTGCCAATACTAAAAGACTGGTATAACAATATGCACACGCATGCATCCACACAAACACACAGGTATACAGTCATTATCTTTTCCACTGAACAACACCAATTAAACCAGCCTCCCCTCTCTCCCTTTGTCTCTCTCTCTCTGTCTAGATGTTCTACAAGCCATCAGTACATTCACACCTCCCTCACAGTAAAACATGTTGTTCAGTTTGTTCCTCTAGCATTAATACACATGATAATCCCTGTAGGAGAAGTTATCATCAGCAGGAGTCTGGCTACAGCTTGTGTCACAGGAGGTTGGTGGCACCTTAATTGGGGAGGACGGGCTAGAGGTAATGACTTGAGCAGAATCAGTGGAATGGTATCAAATACATCAACACATGGTTTCCATGGTTTCCAGGTGTTTGATGCCATTTCATTTGCTCCGTTCCAGACATTCTTATGAGCCGTTCTCTCCTCAGCAGCCTCCACTGGTTTGTGTGTGTGTAGTCATGGCGACTCACAGTTCAATCCCCTACTTCTCTCTCGGTGTGAGTCATGTTCTCAAGCCTGCTCCGTGCGCGTGTTTCCGTGCTTAAGAGCACCCGGCACGGGAAAGAAGGTCGGCACTAATTGAATTAGCCACTTCTGTCCTGGCAATCGGCCTGGCTGGCTGGCTCACTGGCTGGCTGGCTGATGAAGGACTGTAGATAATCATTACGCGGCACCGCACCAACACAGACAGAGAGCGAGAAAGGGGAAGAGAGAGAGCGGCGATGGGCAGAATTGATTAGTAGGGCTTTGATTCAAAGCAACACCCATCCCCAGAGACAGGCTTCTGGGGTGAGAAATTATACGAGGGGGAGGGATGGAGTGTGTGTCAGGGGCAAGAGGGAGGGGGAAGGTGGGAGGGTTGGAGTGTGTGTCAGGGGCAAGAGGGAGGGGGAAGGTGGGAGGGTTGGAGTGTGTCAGGGGCAAGAGGGAGGGGGGGGTTGGAGTATGTCAGTGGCAAGAAGGAGGGGGGAGGTGGGAGGGTTGGAGTGTGTGTCAGGGGCATGAGGGAGGGGAGGAAGGTTGGAGTGTGTGTCAGGGGCAAGAGGGAGGGGGAGGATTGGAGTGTGTGTCAGGGGCAAGAGGGAGGGGGAAGGTGGGAGGGTTGGAGTGTGTCAGGGGCAAGAGGGAGGGGGGGGTTGGAGTATGTCAGGGGCAAGAAGGAGGGGGGAGGTGGGAGGGTTGGAGTGTGTGTCAGGGGCAAGAGGGAGGGGGAGGATTGGAGTGTGTGTCAGGGGCAAGAGGGAGGGGGAGGATTGGAGTGTGTGTCAGGGGCAAGAGGGAGGGGAGGAGGGGTGAATCAAAATAGGATGCTGATAACTCTGTATAACCCAACTGAGACATCCCTCCAGTGTTGTGGAGGTTCTGAGTCAGCTGGTCAGCTTTGATTGAACAGAAATGCAGTGCTCAGTAGCTGCAGCCCATCAGCAGTCCTTTCTGTTCAGAGAGCCAGTGGTTTGAAAGCCAGGTCTGCAGTGGCAGGAATGGACTGTGTTAGCCCACACAGCTAGCAGAAACCTCAAAGACCTTGTTTCCTCTTTCATTTCAGGACTAGGGTGGTATGTCCCCAGACTGTCAGATACACACAGGGCCAGTGATTGCGCTCTTGTAGCACAGAGCCTCAAGGGCGGTGGAGTTATCGCTGCCATCACTCATCTTCTGGAGCCAAGCAGACCAGTGTGGTGTCCCCTGGAGAGATAGAAGGCCCAATCACACTGTACTGCAGTCCTCTGGCCTTCACAACTCTGTTAACACACACACACACACACACACACACACACACAGAGACAGACAGAGAGACAGACACACACACACACACACACAGACACACACACACACACACACCAATACCCTCAGCCTCTCAGGAAGAACACAGCTAATAGTCCTGTCATTATGGCGTCAATACAAATCAATGCTGTCTGCACTGGGAAACATGAACATTCATAGACGTGATCGAGCTGTTGGCCGAGGTGTGTGTGATGTGACGGAGTGTATTTGTGTGTGTGTGTGTGAGGGGGCCTCTCAAGGGGACACTGGAGAGGATCCCCACCCACCCAGTCTAGCCCCAGAGGTAAAGGGTTAATTAAAAGCTAATTAGGTAGAAAATAAAGGCCAGCGTCTCCATTTCCGCTGTGCCGAACACAATTTTCCAATTGGATAGAGACTTGCACTATCTGCGTCCAATGGGAGAGACACATTACCAATTATGAGGCACCAATACACCTCCCCACTTCACCCTACTCCCTTCTTTTAATATCCATATTCTCCTCGCTTGCGCGTTTCCTGCGCTCCCCACACACAGCTCTCTAACTCGCCAGCTCTTTTAAAAATCATGCAAATTAGCCACATTCAAAGGGAGATAAATGGAGAATGGAGAGAAAGTGAGAGAGAGAGAGAGAGAGAGAAGGGGAGAGAAAGAGAGAGATGGGGAAGGGGAGAGAAGGAGAGAGAGGGGGAAAGGGAGAGAGAGAGGGAAAGGGAGAAAGAGAGACAGAGAGAGAAAGAGGGAGAGAAGGGGAGAGAGAGAGGGGGAAAGGGAGAGAGGGGGAAAGGGAGAGAGAGGGAAAGGGAGAGAGAGGGGGAAAGGGAGAGAGACAGAGAGAGAGAAAGAGAGAGAAGGGGAGAGAGAGAGAAGGGGAGAGAGAGAGGGGGAAAGGGAGAGAGAGGGAAAGGGAGAGAGAGGGGGAACAGGAGAGAGACAGAGAGAGAGAAAGAAGGGGAGAGAGAGAGAGAAGGGGAGAGAGAGGGGGAAAGGGAGAGAGAGGGGAAAGGGAAAGGGAGAAAGAGAGACAGAGAGAGAAGGAGAGAAAGAGAGAGAGAGAGAGAGGGGAAAGGGAGGAAGAGAGACAGAGAGAGAAGGGGAGAAAGAGAGACAGAGAGAGAGAAAGAAAGAGAAGGGGAGAAAGAGAGACAGAGAGAGAAAGAGAGAGAAGGGGAGAAAGAGAGACAGGGAGAGAGAAAGAGAGAGAGAATATCAGCTTAATGACATATCTTACATCCACTGCTTACTGCTCCACTTTCCTTAACGAAGGCAGACATAGAAATATTGCTGATGTGCTGAAATGGGAAAGGGCCTATAATGATTTCTAATTCAAGAGGAAGTTAGGAACGTGCCAAAAAGCAGTATACTTATTTACAGACTGGCAGTCTGTCGTTCTATGACTGAGTTTAATCACACTCTTATTTGTCATGGCCAATTTAGCATCCTGTGTGTCAAATAGGCCTTTAAAGGTACAGTACAAGTCATGCTAGCTACAAATCATGAGCTTCATCAACTTCCCTTTACACAGTTTCACTATAGACTTCCAAACTCATGCCACATTGTCTTTTTCTCTCATGTGGGTGTAAAGACTACAGTGATGCATCTCACCACAATCCTATAACTATTTCCAAGGGACATTACGTCTTAATGGTATAGTTCACCCAGATTACTATGACACATTGGTTTCCTTACCCTATAAGCAGTCTACGTAAAAGGTATGACAGCAATTCATGCTTTGCTTTTATTTCCATGGCACAGCTTCTAAATGTTAACGTTTTAGCATTTGTGGCATAAATCGCATTCACGTCATGGTCCTGATATGAGTATTTTTCGCGCATGGAAACAGTGCCAGGGAAGCTAAACCAGCTAAGTCTGCTGTCATACCTTGTCCATAGACTGCATACAAGGAAACCAACACGTCATTTTGCAATTTGGGTGAATTATCCTATTACATCCCTTCAGATGTTTGCTCACAAAGACAACCTCAGTTGATACAGTCTGGAACGTGAGCCAAACTGACCTGAGGATGTAGCTCAATGCTAGCATTGTATTCATCATGTACTGTAGCGCTGCTCTCCTGAACAGATCCTTCCGTATAGAAACCCACTGCATGTATGTTTAAGACAAAGACCTTTAAGACAAAGCACGGCGATTGCAACACCAGGATATTGGGTTTGATTCCCGGGACCACCCGTAAAATGAATGCACGGATGACTGTAAGTCTCTTTGGATGAAAGCGTCTGCTAAATGACATGGTTATTATTATATTAACAGTGAACATTTAATCCTTTCCATTGCTACTTAACACAGTTGGCCACTACTGCATTATCTGTGGTCACGTCTGAGACAATCAAACAAATGGGTTGAACTGTGGTACACTGGTGTGATATCATCGAACAAGACCCGGGTGAACTGGGGTGACAGTGTTGTATGTGGAGAAAATAACTGAAAACAGAGTCAGACCTGTTGTGATTGACTACAATAGATGGCAAAGTACTGCCTAGATTCTATTTCTCCACAGCAACAGTCATCCCTGTTGACTGGCAGAGATGCTTTGCCAGCACAATGCCACCTCATATAAGATTATCAGGTGTGACACCTCTCCCTTTGAGGGTGAAGGTCACCTACTGTACCTGTCTGACTAGATATACAGAATAATCTGTGCTGTCAGAGAGGGTCAAGGGGTTTGGCCGTTGTCAAGGCAACCTTTGAAATGAGAGAGTAAGTGGATAGGTGTTGAACACTTTTCCATCTCAAAGGAATTTGTCCATTTCAGAGTTGCTGCATCCACTGGAGTTGAGAGGTAGATGATGCAATTAACTCTAGGAGTTATGAAACTACCGTCTCATGACTTTGGTTTAGAATGCTAACCATAACGCATACCATAACTTTAAGCACAGGACACACAGCAATCCAAAGGCCTAGTGAATCAAAACAATCCCCTACTAAATGACAATACTAAAGGCCTACTGACCATAATACAGCTGTATTAGACCTAAACAGTGTAGAATTCCAATTTGTGTTCATTTCTTTATTTTTTTCTATTGAAGTGGATGGAGATGAGAGGCTGGTGAGATATCTGGGATCTGGCTGTGAATGGCAGCATGTCTGGCAGACAGTGAAGTAGAAAGGCTGTGTCACAGCCTCAATTACAGCCAGGTCCAAATCTGGCCACAGTGACTTTAATCTCATGTCCAGACATACAGTACTGCACTGGCCTAATAGTTGTCCCAGCACCACACCACACCAGGCCATATGTGGTTTGCAACTCTTTAAATAAGCCCAATGGGGAAAGGGGTTCAAGGAAGATCAAGTATCTGAAGGATTTGAATCTTGTATCTCAGAGATCGACTGTCTAATAGTTTTATCCCGGATACATGGAATCCCACAACCTAGAAGAATCTTGGAATCAACAGTACTGCATAAGAGGTATTTCTTGCCAACTGGAAATGGACCTGTTTGAGTTCCTGTGAATGTTTGATTACATTATGCCTGACCTTTGTATGACCTCAGATGACCTTATTGACAAATTCATATTTGCCCAGAATATACAGAATATACAATGTTCACCCTTTGTTGCCTGACATGCTGACCACACATCGCTCGTGTCGCGTGCGCAAGCATTGCAAAATAAATGTACACATACATGTTATTCAATCATTGCACTGACACTGCTCACGTGCGCCAACAAGCATCTGCTTGCAAGTCAGTTCTATTTGTGACAGTGAAAGCGTGCAAGTCCTGCCTCTCCCATCTCCTCATTGGTTTAAAGAAGCATTACCCACGTGCCATCTCCTCATTGGTTATATCCACGTGGGTCATTGAATGATGAACTGAGGTCAGTCGGTCGTGGTAATACACCTTATTATGAAAGTTAGATGACAATCACCGTATAAAGTCCAAAGAGGAAAAGGCCTGGAAGGAGGAGAGATGGCTAGAAACGACTTGGTTGACCGTTTTATGTGTGGATTAATTGTAGGAGTAGAGGACCTTGTGCATTTCAGGTAAAATAACAACCCAATGTTTATATCCCAGGACAAATTAGCTAGCAACTGTATTTTCAGGCTACATTTACACACAGTAACCCAGAATATCCAAGTAAACAAAATTTAAAATAATTCTTACAAAAAATGTATTCAAATTAAAACTGCAAAATACCTTATTCGAATAAATGAACAGAGTTGGTTGAACCACCTTTTGTTTGAATTAGTCATGAGTCTCTTTGAATATGTCTCTAATAACTTTGCACACCTTGACTGTGCAATACTTGCCCATTCTTCCTTGTAGAATTGTTGAAGGTCAGTCAAATTGCATGGTGACCGTTTATGGACTGCACTCTTCAAGTCATTCCACAGATTCTCAATGAGATTTAGGTCGGGGCTCTGACTAGGCACTCAAGGACATTCACCTTCTTGTCCTTCAGCCACTGTACGGTTGCTTTGGCAGTGTGCTTTGGGTCATTGTCATGTTGAAAAGTGAACCATCTTCCCATTTTCAACTTCCTGGCAGAGGGCAGTCAGTTCTCCTCAAGAATCTATCGGTATTTTGCACTGACCATTTTCCCTTCTATCCTGACCCTGCTGAAGAGAAACATCTCCACAATGGGATGCTGCCACCACCGTGTTTTACTGTAGGCATGGTGTTCTTTACTGTAGACATGGTGTTCTTTACTGTAGACATGGTGTTCTTTACTGTAGACATGGTGTTTTACTGTAGACATGGTGTTTTACTGTAGACATTGTGTTCTTTACTGTAGACATAGTGTTTTACTGTAGGCATGGTGTTCTTTACTGTAGGCATGGTGTTCTTTACTGTAGACATGGTGTTCTTTACTGTAGACATAGTGTTTTACTGTAGGCATGGTGTTCTTTACTGTAGACATGGTGTTTTACTGTAGACATGGTGTTTTACTGTAGACATGGTGTTCTTTACTGTAGACATGGTGTTCTTTACTGTAGACATGGTGTTCTTTACTGTAGACATGGTGTTTTACTGTAGGCATGGTGTTCTTTACTGTAGATATGGTGTTCTTTACTGTAGACATGGTGTTTTTACTGTAGACATAGTGTTTTACTGTAGACATGTTCTTTACTGTAGATATGGTGTTCTTTACTGTAGATATGGTGTTCTTTACTGTAGACATGGTGTTCTTTACTGTAGACATGGTGTTTTACTGTAGACATGGTGTTTTACTGTAGGCATGGTGTTCTTTACTGTAGACAGTGTTTTACTGTAGGCATGGTGTTTTACTGTAGACATGGTGTTATTTACTGTAGATATGGTGTTCTTTACTGTAGACATGGTGTTCTTTACTGTAGACATGGTGTTTTACTGTAGACATGGTGTTTTACTGTAGACATGGTGTTCTTTACTGTAGGCATGGTGTTCTTTACTGTAGACATAGTGTTTTACTGTAGGCATGGTGTTCTTTACTGTAGACAGTGTTTTACTGTAGACATGTTCTTTACTGTAGATATGGTGTTCTTTACTGTAGATATGGTGTTCTTTACTGTAGACATGGTGTTCTTTACTGTAGATATGGTGTTCTTTACTGTAGGCATGGTGTTCTTTACTGTAGGCATGGTGTTCTTTACTGTAGACATGGTGTTCTTTACTGTACACATGGTGTTCTTTACTGTACACATGGTGTTCTTTACTGTACACATGGTGTTCTTTACTGTACACATGGTGTTCTTTACTGTACACATGGTGTTCTTTACTGTAGGCATGGTGTTTTACTGTAGACATGGTGTTCTTTACTGCAGGCATGGTGTTCTTTACTGTAGACATGGTGTTTTACTGTAGACATAGTGTTTTACTGTAGACATAGTGTTTTACTGTAGACATGGTGTTCTTTACTGTAGACATGGTGTTCTTTACTGTAGACATGGTGTTTTTACTGTAGACATGGTGTTTTACTGTAGGCATGGTGTTCTTTACTGTAGGCATGGTGTTCTTTACTGTAGACATAGTGTTTTACTGTAGACATGTTCTTTACTGTAGATATGGTGTTCTTTACTGTAGACATGGTGTTCTTTACTGTAGGCATGGTGTTCTTTACTGTAGGCATGGTGTTCTTTACTGTAGGCATGGTGTTCTTTACTGTAGGCATGGTGTTCTTTACTGTAGACATAGTGTTTTACTGTAGGCATGGTGTTCTTTACTGTAGACATGGTGTTTTACTGTAGACATGGTGTTCTTTACTGTAGGCATGGTGTTCTTTACTGTTCTTTACTTTAGACATGATGTGCTTTACTGTAGACATGGTGTGTTTTACTGTAAACATGGTGTTTTACTGTAGGCATGGTGTTCTTTACTGTAGACATAGTGTTTTACTGTAGGCATGGTGTTCTTTACTGTAGACAGTGTTTTACTGTAGACATGTTCTTTACTGTAGATAGTGTTCTTTACTGTAGATATGGTGTTCTTTACTGTAGGCATGGTGTTCTTTACTGTAGGCATGGTGTTCTTTACTGTTGGCATGGTGTTCTTTACTGTTCTTTACTTTAGACATGATGTTCTTTACTGTAGACATGGTGTTCTTTACTGTATGCATGGTGTTCTTTACTGTAGGCATGGTGTTCTTTACTGTAGGCATGGTGTTCTTTACTGTAGGCATGGTGTTCTTTACTGTAGGCATGGTGTTCTTTACTGTAGACATGGTGTTCTTTACTGTAGGCATGGTGTTCTTTACTGTAGGCATGGTGTTCTTTACTGTAGACATGGTGTTCTTTACTGTAGGCATGGTGTTCTTTACTGTTCTTTACTTTAGACATGATGTGCTTTACTGTAGACATGGTGTGTTTTACTGTAAACATGGTGTTTTACTGTAGGCATGGTGTTCTTTACTGTAGACATAGTGTTTTACTGTAGGCATGGTGTTCTTTACTGTAGACAGTGTTTTACTGTAGACATGATGTTCTTTACTGTAGATATGGTGTTCTTTACTGTAGACATGGTGTTCTTTACTGTAGATATGGTGTTCTTTACTGTAGGCATGGTGTTCTTTACTGTAGGCATGGTGTTCTTTACTGTAGGCATGGTGTTCTTTACTGTTCTTTACTTTAGACATGATGTTCTTTACTGTAGACATGGTGTTCTTTACTGTAGGCATGGTGTTCTTTACTGTAGGCATGGTGTTCTTTACTGTAGGCATGGTGTTCTTTACTTTAGACATGATGTTCTTTACTGTAGGCATGGTGTTCTTTACTGTAGGCATGGTGTTCTTTACTGTAGGCATGGTGTTCTTTACTGTAGGGCATGGTGTTCTTTACTGTAGAGGCATGGTGTTCTTTACTGTTGGCATGGCGTTCTTTGGGTGGAAAGATGTATTGGGTTTTCTCCAGACATATATTTTTGCATTCAGACCAAAAAGTTCAATTTGGTCTCATTTGACCACAGCATCTTTTTCCACTTTGCCTCAGAATCTACAGTGTGCTTTTTGGCAAAGCTCAAACGAGACTTGAAATGGGTTTTTTCTTCTTACCACCCTCCCATAGAGGTCAGATTTGTAGAGCGCTTGTGATAGTGGGCACATGCACACATTGACCAGTCTTTGCCATAAAGGCCTGAAACTCCTTCAAAGTCGCCAATGACTTCTTGGTAGCCTCTCTGATCAGTCTCCTCCTTGCCCGGTCTTCCAGTTTGGAGGGATGACCTGATCTATGCGGGGTCTGGGTGGTGCCATACACCTTAACCACTTGTTAATAGCTTACAATAGGCTCATTCATCCCCCTCCTCTCCCCTGTAACTATTCCCCAGGTCGTTGCTGTAAATGGGAATGTGTTCTCAGTCAACTTACCTGGTAAACTAACAGTTAAATAAAAACAAATAATAATGGTCTTAACTGTGCTCCAAGGGACAAAGCCTTTGAAATATTTTTATATCCAGCCCGACTTGTGCCTTTTCACAATTTTATCTCATGGATGTTTTGATAGTACCTTTCCTACCATAGTGGACTCTTTGCTTTGAATTGCACTACTGAGCAGTGGAGTCCTCTATAAAAAAACTGTTTTTATTCTGAAGTGATCAAAGTCCTAAAGTGGATCACAGATGGAAAACAAGTTTGCATTTGTAAGGGGTGGGGGGTGGGGGTTCACTTATCCAAATAGGGTATTTTACTGTTTTACATTGAGTTTAGAAGAGAAAGATTCACTTGGATGTTGTGGGTTATGGTGTGTAAATAAAGCTGGGAAAAGTCTAAATACATGTGTTTACATTTCAGGCTGTAAGGCAACAAAAGGTGAACATTTTGAAAGGGGGTGGTGACTTTCTATATCACAATCTTACTGTTTAATCAAGTCACAAAACTATCACGCCGAAGTTGTGTACCTCTCAATAAACCAGTGACTGTGTCAAATAAACTGATCACAACATAACAATAAGCAGGTGTTTAATCGCCGAGCCGTCATTTCTATAGAAAAATAAAATGGTGCTTAAATAATAAATGTTTACAGTTGGTATTAATCTCTTGGAATCACTCAAATTCAAAATGATTATCATTTGATTCCAGTTCATCAAGCATATGATTTAGTCAATGGTATGGCAATGACTCATTGCTACCATAACATATGAAATCACTGTCAGTAGGCATTATGCAATGTTGCCCAATCAACAACAAAAATTGTTAAGGTGGACAGACCATCCATACAATAATCCGTTAATACACAAGACTTAGTGCAAACAATCCTTCAAACAGTAGATGGGAAATGATTAACAATGAATATGAAACACGTCTAGTAGGTTACATGTATTTATTCCCACTGTGGGAATAAATACAAACGATTCACTAGGACACACACCCCACCCCCAATTCCACTGTTCACGAATGACTTTTGACGTTATGGTCTGACACACTCAACTTTCTAGTAGTCACAGTCCACAGCCCCTTATTCCAATCTCCTGATTGTACCTGTTCGTGAGGGTGTTTGCTTTCCGGGTAAGCTTGGACAGAACCGTGTGTAGTCCGGTCAAATGATAATGAAATTGTTTCTCCAAATCATCATCATCGGATTCTATTCTGGATATGTCCAACGCGGTCACCCCCATTTTTTCTTTCCGCCTGTCGTCGGCTTGTAGGACCCCCCATTCGATGTCATTCCTGATCGATTTTAATAGCACATAGTAATTGTACATGTCCCCGTCCTGGAAATAGGTGGTTGACCCATTGCTAGCGGTCCTAATCGGTGATATAGTTTTCACCTCTTCTTCCTCGTCTAGAGGCACGTCTCTTAGCAGACTAGGAACCATCACCGTCTGATCCATGTTATTCACAGCACCAATAAATCGGTTCATTGCGTTGAACAATGAATTCTTTTGATTGTACGAATCCGAAATGTGCATCATTTTTGCGAGAAACCTGACCGCGTGCAGACAATCTAGTTACCTCGCGTCACCGATGATAATGCAGTTTTACTCTGTCAGTCTGAAATCAACCTTAGCAAGCTAACTAGCTAATGCTCTTTATCGGATTACAATTACAAATTTAGCTGCTGCAAAAGCTTACTCAGTCCGAGAAACGTCCAGACTTCTCAAACGTCTTGCCTGCCTTGTGAGAACTGTACTACCTAACGTTACTCACTAATTGACTAACAAGTGTCTTTTTTCTAAGGGCGTTCCCGGATCTGTCTCAGTCGAATGTTTCCCCTCAGGCTAAAGTAACTGGATGCACGACCTGAAATAAGAGACACCATACGGTTAGTTACTTCAAGTAACGTTATATTCGTAACATTAGTTGCATAGTAGGCCTACCAAAAATTAAGAAATCGTCACATTGGCCAATAGATGCTTCCGTTCTCAACTCACTGAATTAACAGCTAACATTAGCTAGCTAGCCATATGTGGAGAACAAATTTAGCTCAAGCAGTACAAACTCACCGTGATGTTATCGTCCCTGGTATTTTTCCGAATAACCACTTCACCTGTTAAACTTCTGTGGAAGGCATAAAGTCTTAATTTGACAGCTTGTGAGCAAAGCGACCGATTGCAGCTTGCTAGCTTAATAAATCCTCAGCACCAGCAGGAGGACGGTGAGATGCAGAGTGGCGTACTTGTGTCAGCCCACAAGCGGTAACTCCGTTTTCAGCCAATCAGATTTTAGCCGGTCTCTCACACACCCCGCTGATTTTCTGCCAAGTCAACTCACGGTTAGAACATGTTTACTTCCTTCAACAAAAACACCAATCTTTACCTTCCTTCCATATTTCCTCTTTGGAGAGATTATGAAGAAAATAACAATGTCACTTCAATACTGATGACTCAAATGTGTACTGTGACAAACTTGCTTTCACAGTTTTAGTAAAACCAGGGCTCGTGTACGTTTGAATTGAGGGCCTCAAATGACATCCTTTCAAAGAAATACTGAGGCGAGGAAGGAATCATAATTATGCAATTTGGGTTGTGGAATAGAGCAGGCTCATCTGAGGAAGCTGGCGACGTGTTGAAGCAGGAATTTAATTCAGGCGGGGGTTGCGTCATTCCTGCCAAACAAAAACACTTTAAGTAGTAGGTGTACTCGTGACAATTTTAACAATGTATACACTATCAACAAAGTAGTTAGTTGTTTATGCTGTATCAGATTCATGATCACGAATACGGATGTCCATTGTGTGAATACGTTACATTGTAACAAACGGTAAGGATTTCATTTGATGTTGTTCTTGTTCGTATTTTTTTTTTACAGTCAAGCCCATAAAAACCCTATTAAATTACTCTAATTAAATTATTCTAATAGCTAATTCTATGGTCAAACCTGCCTCACGAACACCCTTTCTAGACGGGATCGCGAATACGTTTTTCATAGATGTGATAGTGACACCGTGGGGTAAAAAATATTATTGCTACCTGTAAATTATATTGGATCTATCAGGGGCAGAATTAATTAATGACGATTAACTACCCACCTTATTATCGACAACAACAAAAATACTCGGTTCTAGAAACAAAAGAGCGAGTAAATATCTCACAACAGAAGCTCACAACTGAAACGATGTAATGACCATTTTATTCATAGATTCAAGACCACAATTGTTCACAATATCAACATACATTTGTTGGCATGCTAGCTGGTGATGCATTTTAAAACGTTCTCTTTGTTTTTTATACAGTCTTATTTCATCTGTCCAATTTTGGATTGAGAGATAAATTGATCATGTACATTGGTTGTATACTGATCCCCGAAAACACAGAGCTACTTCAGAATGCTCAAAACCCCAAAAACAAACAACAAAAATCTAAAAGAATCCTAGTAATTACAGAAATAGAATCTTGGAACCAGTTTTCTGTACTCACATGACAGTGGAATGAAACCAGTAACACTGTCAGTGACCTCAGTGGTCTGCCCCACTCCATTCTACCCCCAGGCCCTCGCTAAAGCGTAGTATTCCTACAGTCATTACCACCTAAGAGGTTGCTGTCATATTACTGATTCTCCATTTAAGTAATACACAAAAGTGGCAAATCTTCAAAAAGTGGTATTTCATTTGATTGTTCCAAGCCAGAGCAATGACAGACCAAATCGAGCTCGAACACCTCAAGTCCTGCCACTGAGAATGAATCTCTCTCTTTCTATCACTGGACAGACATTAATTCATCGTCTATTCCACAAATGACGTGGAAACAACGTTGATTCAACCAGTCTGTGCCCAGTTGGCTCTCTCTCTGTCTACCAATCCCATATAGTGAGAAGCAAACGGCAACGACAAAAGACAGGAAGTAGAATAGTCTTCTCTCATCATCAGAAAGCAGTGCTGACTCAGTGAAACTCTAGTTTGTGCAGCAATATGCGTCAGTCAGGGGGGAGGGTGTTGGAACCGAATGTACTGGGGTGTGGCGGTGGAGAGAGAGGAGAGAACTGGATGTGCTGGAGAATGGACAAGGATAGTCAAATAGAGTGGGATCTCAAGCAGAAGGTGAATGTGTAAAAACTTTTGAACACCAAAACTGGGGTTTAAACCAGAAAAATGTCTGTGTCTCAGACTACTGTTATAGAAACACACATGACTAGTTAAGACTTTTAAAATGAAATGAAATATTACAACAACAAAACAACATTATAACTGATTATGACTGACAGACAGAAGGCACAGGGGAGGGAGTGGCAGAGATCACCAAGTACAGGACTGAATACAGAGGATCTAAACGCATCACAAATACACATCCACAGAGAGCAACTTGCACAAGGTCATTTAGAGTGATAGTCATTAGAAGCAGGATGTAGGTTTACTGTAGTCCATGTAGCAGCAAAAAGCAGACGGTGTGTGTGTGTGTATGCATGTGTGTGTGTGTGTCAGTTAGAGAGACTCAGTCCCTTCTGAGTGAGCTCAAGTTTCTTTCAAAAACCTCATATTAGAAATTCTGATGGCATCTCTAAAATGATTTTCAGGAAATTTAGACTGGGGAAGATAGCTCTTCGTTCCACTGCTATGTTGCATCAAGGCAATTTCTTAGGAATATTGTCAACTTGTGTAAGTGAAGATTGGTACTGTTTGAATTAGGCATGGCATGCCTGGATCAGAGCATATGGCTGAGGCAGGTGCTAATCGACAACCATTCATTTTAGAAGAATTAAGGTCTTGAAAGGTAACATTTTTAATTATGGCATGGTGGCATATTAAGGAATGTGTTCAAAGAGATGAAAGAGAGAAAACGAGAGTGATAAAGTAAGAAAGATAAGGAGTGGAAAAGTAAGAATGGAGCGTTTGGGTGTGTTCCTCCACAGTTTCCAAGGTGACGTGTACTCTCTCCTCCTCCTGGTCTCCCTGGAAGGAAACAAGAACAAAGCTGCCGACAATCACAGAGAGACTCAACATGATTGTGTGTGTACGTGTGTCTCTGCGCATGTGTGACTACATTCCCTGAAAACACCATCACCTCCACCCATAATCAGTGACAACGAGGGGATCCTCTCTTTTGGAACTTGTCACCTGAAGCTTTTGGAAGACAGATCTCCCTGAGAAGTCTCTGCAGGGCCGCCACACAGCCAGAGGGATAGCCATTTGTCTGCTGTAATGAGCGGAGCCTTTGGACTGTGATGTGTGTAAGAAGCCTAAATGCCTCTCTCTCTCTCTGCACCTGTAGAACGCAGTCTGTCGGTTAACCCTCCCGGAGCCTCCAGTGCCAGGCTTCTGGTCTATTTAGAGCCCTGAGGCTTCTGAAGTGACAAAACAGCCAACCAGTGTCTGGTGGATAGGAGCCAGTAACAGTTTCTGCAAGCTTTGAATTGACAATGACGCTCTGGTGAAGCTCGGCCATGCTAACCGCTAGCAGGCTAAACATTAGCAGGCTAAACACTATCAGACTAAACCCTATGAGGCTAAATCCTATGAGGTTAAGCCAGTGTGTCATAGGGGGGAGAAGTGGGGGATTCTAACTCTTTAAGGCATAATCACACCACACAGCCCTGCCAACACGGTATAAATCAGAGTGTTTAATTGTGAGCCAAACAGTTTTATTTATAATCCACAGCAGCACAGTCGGGGACGGCCAATTAGAGGGGCCTACTGGGAAGGTGTGAGCTAGCGATAACCACCTTGCATAGTGAGATCACAATTGTGTGTGTGTGTGTGTGTGTGTGTTTGACTGTGACTTGCAGGGGGCTGTAGGGGTTCCAGCCATGGAGGTCTGTGACACAACCCCTTATTACACTGGATGCATTGCACTTAGTCACAGAGACAAATAGCACTACACAAGCGTGTGTGTGTGTGTGTGTGTGTAACACTCTGGTACCCTGCAGATAATGACCCATTTTGTATTCTACATGAGTCAAATGAAATGGAGTCCATTGCCCATGTTGTGAATCGCTGGGGATCATACAAGGATTTATACATTGCTAGACATGACCGTCTTGTTGACCTGATAGCCAGCGAGGTGGGACAAGTGGTCTCACCAACAGCACGCATGCATAAACAGTCTTGTGTGATGGAAGCTCATTTGATATTGATGACGTTTTTCCTGTGTGCCAGATGTTGTTGTTGTGGGGAGAGACCAGGGGGAGGTGTTTGTTTTGGAAGTGGGCTGCTCATTGGATGGCTACATGGAGCAGGCCTTTACTGAGAAGCTGCTTAAATACCAGCCCCTCGTGGCATGCTGGGACAGCCTGGGGTGGAGGTGCAAGCTGGTGGGGCTGATATTTGGGAGTCTCGGCCACGTACACAGGCTTGCAGTGTGTGGCCTCCAGATTGCAGGCCTGACAAAAACTAGGGCAAAGCAATTGGCTAGGTACTGCTCTGTTTCAGCTGTCATGGGCAGCCTAGCTGTTTGGAGAAGGATGTGCTTTCTGTACCCTTGAGTGTCATGTATACAGGGACCTTTGACATGTTTGGATCCTTGTTTTGTAAATTTGATTGGTGGATTCAAATAAAGTATTTGTGTGTGTGTCAGACTCACCTGCACCTCACTGCTACACCATCTCATATTGGTTGGCAGTGATAAGCCTCGACAGACAGCATGCCAACAGCATACCAATTGACTGGAGAGAGAGAGAGAGAGAGAGAGAGAGAGAGAGAGAGAGAGTGGGAGAGAAAAAGAGAGGGGGTGGTGATGAAAATGAGTCAGTTCCAACAGCACACAATAAATCATCTCTCTTAGAGGTCCTGTCTTCTCTCCATCGTCCCCCTCGTCCCTCCACCCTCCCCCTCTTCCCTCCACCCTTCCCCTCTTCCCTCCACCCTCCCCCTCTTCCTCCATCCTCATTGCCAGGGGATGGAGGGCCAAGGAGGGATCAGGGAAGGAGGAGAGGAGAGATCAGGGAAGGAAGAGAGGACGGATAGGGATAAGATACATTAAAGGGGTGGCTGCTCCTCTAAGAGGTGTCATTGATCTCTCTCTGCCACCCCTCCTTCTCCCCTCGCCGCTTCCCTCCATAACGTTTACGGTGCAATTAATGGGCTCGGGACTGCAGAAGAGCAGGCCGTCGCAGGTCACAGCGTCCACGGAGACACACACACACTCTCACTCTCTCTACCTACCTCCCCCAGGCCCATTAAGGGTAATGGAGGGGGTCGCTGTGACGACGAGCGGCACTGTGGGGCTAATCGAGCATGTCAGCCCGAGCAGGAGGTAACGACCACACTCGCGCAGAGTAGAGTGAGAGAAAGAGAGAGAGGAGAAATGAGGAGAGAGCGAAGGAGGGAGAGGAGAAATGAGGAGAGAGGGAGAGAGAGGAGAAATGGAGAGAGAAGGAGCTAGGGGAGAGAGAGAGAGTGTGCGTGTGTCTGTATGCATATGTGGAAAAGCGAGAGGGATGGAGAGTGTGTGTGTGTGCTCCTGTACTCTGGTCTGCATAATAGTTCCCGAGGCGCGCCTGAATGGTATGTGTGTGATGGAACAGGCTCTGAGTGGCGGACTAGCTGATTGGGTCTGAAGGAGCAGCGGTGAACATCACCCCAGCCATGTGTAATCATTATTAACCTGCACTGGGCGCACGCTCACACACACACACACACACGGAGAGTGGAAGAACAGCTGGCCTATACTATTACTTACTTGTGAGACAGCTATTCCAAATGTCACTCCAGCAATGATCCCCATGTTAGTCTCAATGAAGTCAGTCACCAGATCATAACAGCCCTGTAGAAGACAAGACAAGTGAGTGTGTTTGTCAGTGTGTACGGTGTGTGTCTGTCTGTCCGTGTGTGTGTCTGACCTGCTGGTGGACCTTGCTGGGGGCTATGGTGACATTGTGCAGGTCAGAAGCGTTACAGTCAGAGATGCTGGCACAGCAGCTGGGTGGGATGCCATTGTTAGGGAACCAGATACTGGACAACCAGCTGGTGTAGTTCAACACACCACAGCATTTCAACTGGAGGGAGAGAGGGGGATGGAGAGAGATGGAGAGGGAGAGAGAGCGAGAGAGGGATGGAGAGTGAGGGGAGAGAGAGAGGGATGGAGAGTGAGGGGAGAGAGAGAGAGATGGAGAGAGCAAGAGAAAGGGAGGTTGGAGAGAGAGAGAGATTTATCACAGTCCGTTTTTAATCACAACCCTAATTTGGCTGTCAAAATGACCGTCACTCACACTGCGCTGCACATTGTCCACAGCCAGGCTCCTCTCGTCCTGGGAATTGTAGTTCTTCACTGCCTCACTGAAGGTCCTCTGGAAGGTTCCCTTTATCTGGAACACACACACAAAGTTCTTGTTGTGTTCCTGTTGTGAACAGATGGACACTCTGACTGATGAATTCTGCCCACTGGGCACACACTGGTTGAATCAACATTGTTTCCACGTCAGTTCAACATAATTACGTTGAACTAACGTGGAATAGACGTTGAATTGACATCTATGCCAAGTGGGTGGGTACTCATGATCCTGTGGGTGAGTGCCAGAGGCAGGTATGGCAGGGCCACCTACCTCATGACGAAAGACAAAGCCGGAGATGCCAGCCACAAGCTCTGCCAGGAAGATCAGGGACAGGAACATGGCATACTGCAGAGAGAGGGCACACAGGGCGCCACAAAACGGCCACTGAGTTACTGTGTATATTTTGCAGACTTTCTCACCCTTTGCTCACGATAAGATTCTCAAAACACTGCAAGGAACGTTGACTGACAGTAGGAAAGGAAGACATTTTTAGAAGCAAAGAAATCAAAAACGAAACAAAGACAGAAACAAACCCACTGGGCACACACTGGTTGAATTAACATTGTTTCCACGTCATTTCAATGATATTACTTTGAACAAATGTGGAACAGATGTTGAATTCTGTTTCTTCCCCAGTGGGAAGAAATAGACAAATTTGAGTTGTTCGGATGACAACTTCTCCTAGCTCTCATCAACTTCTCCTAGCGCTCACCAACTTCTCCTAGCTCTCACCAACTTATCCTAGCTCTCACCAACTTATCCTAGCTCTCACCAACTTCTCCTAGCTCTCACCAACTTCTCCTAGCTCTCACCAACTTCTCCTAGCAGTCATCAACTTCTCATAGCTCTCATCAACTTCTCCTAGCTCTCATAATATTATCCTAGCTCTCACCAACTTCTCCTAGCTCTCATAATATTATCCTAGTTCTCATCAACTTTTCCAACTTCTCATAGCTCTCATCAACTTCTCCTAGCTCTCCCCAACTTCTCCCAGCTCTCCCCAACTTCTCCCAGCTCTCATAATATTATCCTAGCTCTCATCAACTTCTCCTAGCTCTCATCAACTTCTCCTAGCTCTCATAATATTATCCTAGCTCTCATCAACTTCTCCTAGCTCTCATAATATTATCCTAGCTCTCATAATATTATCCTAGCTCTCATCAACTTCTCCTAGCTCTCATAATATTATCCTAGCTCTCATAATATTATCCTAGCTCTCATCAACTTCTCCTAGCTCTCATCAACTTCTCCTAGCTCTCATCAACTTCTCCTAGCTCTCATAATATTATCCTAGCTCTCATAATATTATCCTAGCTCTCATCAACTTTTCCTAGCTCTCATCAACTTCTCCTAGCTCTCATAATATTATCCTAGCTCTCATAATATTATCCTAGCTCTCATAATATTATCCTAGCTCTCATCAACTTTTCCTAGCTCTCATCAACTTTTCCTAGCTCTCATCAACTTCTCCTAGCTCTCATAATATTATCCTAGCTCTCATCAACTTCTCCTAGCTCTCATAATATTATCCTAGCTCTCATCAACTTCTCCTAGCTCTCTCATAATATTATCCTAGCTCTCATCATTATCCTAGCTCTCATCAACTCTCCTAGCTCTCATAATATTATCCTAGCTCTCATCAACTTCTCCTAGCTCTCACCAACTTCTCCTAGCTCTCATAATATTATCCTAGCTCTCATCAACTTCTCCTAGCTCTCATAATATTATCCTAGCTCTCATCAACTTCTCCTAGCTCTCATAATATTATCCTAGCTCTCATCAACTTCTCCTAGCTCTCATAATATTATCCTAGCTCTCATCAACTTCTCCTAGCTCTCATAATATTATCCTAGCTCTCATAATATTATCCTAGCTCTCATCAACTTCTCCTAGCTCTCATAATATTATCCTAGCTCTCATCAACTTCTCCTAGCTCTCATAATATTATCCTAGCTCTCATCAACTTCTCCTAGCTCTCACCAACTTCTCCTAGCTCTCATAATATTATCCTAGCTCTCATAATATTATCCTAGCTCTCATCAACTTCTCCTAGCTCTCATCAACTAGCTCTCATAATTATCCCAGCTCTCATCAACTTCTCCTAGCTCTCATCATATTATCCTAGCTCTCACCAACTTCTCCTAGCTCTCATAATATTATCCTAGCTCTCATCAACTTCTCCTAGCTCTCATCAACTTCTCCTAGCTCTCATCAACTTCTCCCAGCTCTCACCAACTTCTCCTCGCTCTCATTATATTATCCTAGCTCTCATCAACTTCTCCAACTTCTCATAGCTCTCATCAACTTCTCCTAGCTCTCACCAACGTCTCCTAGCTTTCATCAACTTATCCAAGCTCTCATCAACTTCTCCTAGCTCTCATCAACTTCTCCTATCCTTCATCAACTTCTCCTAGCGCTCACCAACTTCTCCTAGCTCTCATCAACTTCTCCTAGCTCTCACCAACTTCTCCCAGCTCTCACCAACTTCTCCTAGCTCTCACCAACTTCTCCTAGCCCTCACCAACTTCTCCTAGCGCTCACCAACTTCTCCTAGCGCTCATCAACTTCTCCTAGCGCTCATCAACTTCTCCTAGCTCTCACCAACTTCTCCTAGCTCTCACCAACTTCTCCTAGCTCTCACCAACTTCTCCTAGCTCTCACCAGCTTGAGCATCCATGGGCTCCCGCGGCAGGTAGCGAAGCATCCAAACAGTCCGAACACGATGATGCATGTTCCGGTGCCGATGAGAACATAAGGAGCGTTGGTGGAGCTGTCAGCGATGATAGATATGTACGCACCTAGCATAAACTTTCCCCATAGTCCCACAGCTAAGAGGATCACCCCCGTGATCTGGACATAGAGAAAGAGAGAGCGAGAGAGAGAGAGAGGGGTGAGAGAAGGTGATAGAGCATTAGAGCCCTGTCACTAAAATGTCATCAAGGGCATCACTGGAGGTTTCAGACCCATAGAGATGATCGGTGGACCAACTGTAACACAAACATCACAGCTTCATGCGAAATGACATGTTCTTATGATATGAAATGTCAGTGGTCTGTTTAAGCAGTCGTCCATAAAACCAGTCAATTTCTCTGTGAAATAAACCATTGATAACACTGTAAATGATACACTGCCGATCTACTATGATGATGTTAGTGGCACTGGAGATAGCTCTTTGCTGCCACCCAATGAAAGAAACTGAATCCTCACTGCATGGCTCATGAGACAGAAGAGAAAGCGAGATATTTTATAGGCTCCTCTTTCTGGTTAAAAATAACAATATTTACTAAGTAGACCAGACCCAGCTGCTGTCAAGTTTTCAAGATATTTCACTTTCAAAATACAGAAATCATACCGTATGATGATTTCTGTATTTTGAAAGATACATATCGTAAAAACATAAGTGCCGACAAGCAAAACATTTTGGAACAATGTCAACAATGGGTCAATGAAACAAATACCAATTCCATTAAGTAGATGGGAACTGTGAACATTTGTTTCAATGGCAAACAGCCTTTATGGGATATCTTGATTTTTCCACCATCTTTGGCCCTACTCATGAATGATGACTGGTTCCTGACCATGTGTCGTGACCAGGAAAAACTCCATATTCATAAGGTGAAAAACATTTTTTTTCATAGAAGGTTAGTAGAACTTACGCCACAGGTTAGGATAATTAATGTAGCGGGTCAGGAGAGGTTAAGGTTAGGAAATGAGGTTAAGGTTAGGAAATTGGTTAGGGTTAGGTTTAGCGAAAATGCTCTCCTAACCTACTATGAAAATCACTTTGTATCGAAGTGGCGTGAAAAGAGTGACTGGGTGAAGGCAGGCCTTCCAAAAGCCTACCCAACACCAGCATGCATTAGTCGCTGTAGACTGAACACTTTGCTCTCTCTGTGATATAAACACTAGATGACTAATAGGGGACGCTGTGTTGAAGCATCCGTACCTCCATCTTGGCTCTAACCCTGGGTTATGATGCATTTTGTCAGTGCATCATACAAAACCATCTTCCCATTCTTTTATGTTGTTTTGTTATATTTGTGTGTTTCTACTAGTGCTTATTATGTGCACCCAATGATGTATATAAACCCTGGATTGTGATTTCTATGTATTGGCCATTGAGAGGCTTTGAAGCCACCTGTCGGCCATATTGGCACTCCCCAGTAGGACCAGTCCTCCATAGGAATAAATGGGATGCTACTGCATTTCAGTTAAATGTTTCAAGAACATGCATTTAAGTCTTTTTTTGTTGAAGTGGGGACAATAACATTAGTAATAAAACAAATGATACTTTAAGGAAAATGTTTTCATATATTGTTATTTTATGTTTAGCTCACATAATATAATAGTATGCATAAATGTGTCTGTAACAGAATAAACGAGGCAAAAACAAATGTACACAGTAATACATGCATTTCTATTGCTTCGAAAATGTGTTTCACAACAGTGAGGGAGTGCCAACACAGCGCCCCCTATCAGTCATCTAGTGTATAAATAAATAATTGTGTGCACCAGACAATTCTGTGGAGAGCCCTCTAGTAGTGTGTTCTTGAACCAGCAGATGGTGCTGTGGTTATTGGTAAAGACTGGAATTTGGTATTTGATATTTTATTAGGATCCCCAATTAGCTGTTGCAAAAGCAGCAGCTACTCTTCCTGGGGTCCAACACACAACATGAAACATAATACAGATTGACATAATACAGAACATCATTAGACAAGAACAGCTGCAGGAAAACAGCAGTGGCACGTCCACCTGTCCAGAGGAGAAGATGCCATTCCCTTTGATGAGGAACAAAATCATACAAACTGTTTTGAACAGTGAGAGATTGTGGGTCTAGAAAGGTAGGCTACTACTGGTACTATCTAACCTCAACATGTACCTGGTAAATTATATTTTTTTCTTTAACATGGCAAGTCAGTTAAGAACAAATTCTTATTTACGATGACGGCCTACCCCGACAAAACCCTAACCCGGACAACGCTGGGCCAATGGTGCGCCACCCTATGGGACTCCCAATCACAGCCCATGGTGATACAGTCTGGAATTGAACCAGGGTCTGTAGTGACACCTCTAGTACTGAGCTGCAGTGCCTTAGACGGCTGCGCCGGGAGCCCCACATATGCACATACACAAAAAACATGACAGATACAGTGGGGAGAACAAGTATTTGATAAACTGCCGATTTTGCAGGTTTTCTTACTTACAAAGCATGTAGAGGTCTGTAATTTTTTATCTTAGGTACACTTCAACTGTGAGAGACAGAATCTAAAACAAAAATAAAAAATAAAAAAATGAATCTCCTCCTCCATATCATTAAATTAATGTGGAGTGAAAAGTGGGTTAATGTATTCACCTTGGGGATTTGTGGTCCTTGTTCAAAGCAGGGGTTCCACTCAAGGACTGGGTACTCCATGGAGTTCCTCTCTCTATCTCTCCATTATTATTAATATATGCATATTTTAGTCCTTAATTAACATATGTGTGGTAGGGAAGATCAGGAATCAGGATTACATCTAAAATGACAATAACTGGAGTTCCTTTCTTTGTAAAACCAGTTAGCAGTTCGCAGGGTTGGGTCAAGGTTTTCTTCATTGTTAAGGCGGCTAGTCGTCCCTTACTAGCATAGCAATGGCATCACCCCTGCCCTCAACCATAACTAAATATGCTTATCTTATCTCACCTGAACACAGTATCATAAGAATCTTTGCCCACCAGTGCTCTGCCATAAATATCAGCCTATTCAAAATGTTCAGAACAAATTATTATTTACAATGACAGCCTAGGAACAGTGGGTTAACTGCCTTGTTCAGGGGCAGAACAACCAATTTTTTTACCTTGTCAGCTCAGGGATTTGATCTAGCTAGTCCAACACTCTAACCACCAGGCTACCTGCCGCCCCAAACCAATATGTGTCTAACCCCCACAGAACAGCAGCAGAGAATTCCCTTATCATTGCTATGCCTCATGGTTAACATGACAATGAACACGGCAAAGAGGAAGCACATGGAAAAAGGTTACCTAACCACTGATACAGGGTCAGATATTTTGTCATTCCCCTGATGGTTAAGCTTAGGATAGGAGTTAGGGAGATCTGATCCTAGATCTGTGGTAAAGGGCAACATCTACCTCGAGCAGTGGCACAGCCTCTGCATCCTAAATGGCACCCTATTCCCTACATCGTGCACTTCCCATAGGGCTCTGGTCAAAATATATATAGGGAATAGGGTGTCATTTGGGAAGTGTCACTTCCCTGTAGCCACCATGCGTTGGGAAATGTTGTTGTGATTCTGAGCATGTCTGGCGCTGGTTGTGCGACGGAGGCCTGTTGACACATACAGAGCAGCCTGCCTGCCTCCTCCCGGTCTGCCGTTCTCCCTCCCTCCCTGGCTCCATCCCTCCCTGTCTACTTGCCTGCCTCCCTTCCTCCCTGCCTGCCTCCCTCCCTCCCTGTCTGTCTCCCTCCCTGTCTGTCTGTCTGTCTCCCTCCCTTTCTGTCTGCCTGATTACCCATGAACACAGCATCAGAAGGAACAGCAACACTCTGACAGATGGAGTGAGTCAGACACAGACACAGGGAGAGAGAGAGAGAGAGAGAGAGAGAGATGGGGAGATGGGGGGAGAGAGAGAGAGTGAGATGGGAGAGAGCGAGAGAGTGAGATGGAGAGATGGGGGAGAGAGAGAGTGAGATGGGGGAGAGAGAGAGAGTGAGGTGGGGAGATGGGGGAGAGAGAGAGAGTGAGATGGGGAGAAGGAGGGGAGAGAGAGAGTGAGATGGGGAGATGGGGGAGAGAGAGAGAGAGATGGGGAGATGGGAGAGAGAGAGAGAGAGAGAGAGAGAGAGAGAGATGGGGAGATGGGGGAGAGAGAGAGATGGGGAGATGGGGGAGAGAGAGTGAGATGGGGGAGAGAGAGAGAGTGAGATGGGGGAGAGAAAGAGAGAGAGATTGAGATGGGGGAGAGAGAGAGAGAGACAGAGATGGAGTGAGAAACAAAGCACGAAAGAGAGGAAGACAAAGGGAGGGAAGAGAGAGTGTATTTAGTGCGAGATAGAAGAGAGAGAGAGAGATTAAAGAGAGTGAGAGATGAGTCACTGTCTGACATGTAGCAAGACACTTAGACAGCGCTGTAGAACACATATGAGAGATAGCATATGAGTGAGTTCTGGCTGTCCCCATCTCAAATCAAAATCAAATCAAATTTATTTGTCACATACACATGGTTAGCAGATGTTAATGCGAGTGTAGCTAAATGCTTGTGCTTCTAGTTCCGACCATGCAGTAATATCAACAAGTAATATAACCTAACAATTTCACAACAACTACCTTATACACACAAGTGTAAAGGAAAGAATACGAATATGAACATAAAAATATATGAATAAGTGATACCCGAACAGCATAGGCAATATGCAGGAGATGGTATAGAGTACAGTATATACATATGAGATGAGAAATGTAGGGTATGTAAGCATTATATAAAGTGGCTAGTGATAAATTGATTACATCAATTTTTCCATTTTTAAAGTGGCTAATGTTGAGTCAGTATGTTGGCAGCAGCCACTCAATGTTAGTGATGGCTGTTTAACAGTCTGATGGCCTTGAAATAGAAGCTGTTTTTCAGTCTCTCGGTCCCCGCTTTGATGTACCTGTACTGACCTCGCCTTCTGGATGATAGCGGGGTGAACAGGCAGTGGCTCGGGTGGTTATTGTCCTTGATGATCTTTATGGCCTTCCTGTGACATCGGGTGGTGTAGGTGTCCTGGAGGGCAGGTAGTTTGCACCCGGTGATGCATTGTGCAGACCTCACTACCCTCTGGAGAGCATTGCTGTTGTGGCCGGAGTAGCTGCCATACCAGACAGTGATACAGCCCGACAGGATGCTCTCGATTGTGCATCTGTAAAAGTTTGTGAGTGTTTTTGGTGACAAGCCGAATTTCTTCAGCCTCCTCAGGTTGAAGAGGTGCTGCTGCGCCTTCATCACTACGCTGTCTGTGTGGGTGGACCCATTCAGTTTGTTCGTGATGTGTACGCCAAGGAACTTAAAACTTACTACCCTCTCCACTACTGTCCCTGTCAATGTAGATAGGGGGCTGCTCCCTCTGCTGTTTCCTGAAGTCCACGATCATCTCCTTTGTTTTGTTGACATTGAGTGTGAGGTTATTTTCCTGACACCACACTCCGAGGGCCCTCACCTCCTCCCTGTAGGCCGTCTCATCGTTGTTTGTAATCAAGCCTACCACTGTAGTGTCGTCTGCAAACTTGATGATTGAGTTGGAGGCTTGCATGGCCACGCAGTCGTGGGTGAACAGGGAGTACAGGAGAGAGCTGAGAACGCACCCTTGTGGGGACCCCGTGTTGAGGATCCCGCAGGTTTTGGTAGCGGGCCGTGGCAGTGGCACTGTATTGTCCTCAAAGTCTGTCTGGGAGCAAGGCATCGTGGTCCGCGACGGGGCTGGTTTTCTTTTGTAGTCCGTGATTGACTGTAGACCCTGCCACATACCTCTCGTGTCTGAGCCGTTGAATTGCGATTCCACTTTGTCTCTATACTGACGCTTAGCTTGTTTGATTGCCTTGCGGAGGAAATAGCTACACTGTTTGTATTCGGTCATGTTTCCGGTCACCTTGCCCTGATTAAAAGCAGTGGTTCGCACTTTCAGTTTTGCGCGAATGCTGCCATCAAACCACGGTTTCTGGTTGGGGAATGTTTTAATAGACGCTGTGGGTACAACATCACCGGTGCACTTGCTAATAAACTCGCTCACCAAATCAGCGTATTCGTCAATGTTGTTGTTCGACGTTATGCGGAACATATCCCAGTCCACGTGATCGAAGCAATCTTGAAGCATGGAATCCGATTGGTCGGACCAGCGTTGAACAGATCTGAGTGCGGGTGCTTCCTGTTTTAGTTTCTGTCTATAGGCTGGAAGCAACAAAATGGAGTCGTGGTCAGCTTTTCCGAAGGGAGGGCGGGGGAGGGCCTTATATGCGTTGCGGAAGTTAGAATAACAGTGATCTAGTGTTTTGCCAGCCCTGGTAGGACAATCAATATGCTGATAGAATTTGGGGAGCCTTGTTTTCAGATTAACCTTGTTAAAATCCCCAGCTACAATAAATGCAGCCTCAGGATATGTGGTTTCCAGTTTACATAGAGTCGAATGAAGTTCTTTCAGGGCCATCGATGTGTCCGCTTGGGGGGAATATACACGGCTGTGATTATGATCGAAGATAATTCTCTTGGTAGATAATGCGGTCGGCATTTAATTGTGAGAAATTCTAAGTCAGGTGAACAAAAGGACTTGAGTTCCTGTATGTTGTTATGATCACACCATGTCTCGTTAATCATAAGGCATACACCCCCGCCCTTCTTCTTACCAGAGAGATGCTTGTTTCTGTCGGCGTGATGCGTGAAGAAACCAGGTGGCTGTACCGACTCAGATAGTGTGTCTCGAGTGAGCCATGTTTCCATGAAACAAAGAACGTTACAGTCTCTGATGTCTCTCTGGAAGGCAACTCTTGCTTGGATTTCGTCTACCTTGTTGTCAAGAGACTGGACATTGGCTAGTAGTATGCTCGGGAGCTAGTAGTATGCTCGGGTACTATGTACGTACTATGTACACTACGGAGCCTGACCAGAAGACCGCTCCGTCTGCAGCTTCTACTGCATCGTTGTTTTGGGTCGCCGGCTGGGATCCAATCCATTGTCCTGGGTGGTAGGCCCAAACAGAGGATCCGCTTCGGGAAAGTCGTATTCCTGGTAGTAATGTTGGTGAGTTGACGTTGCTCTTATATCCAATAGTTCCTCCCGACTGTATGTAATAAAACTGTGGTAGCATTGTAAGAAATAACACATAAAAAACAAAAAAATACTGCATAGTTTCCTAGGAACGCGAAGCGAGGCGGCCATCTCTGTCGGCGCCGGAAGTGTTGCCCATCCACCATTCCTTTTCTAGTAATGTCTGGGAGCAGCGGTAGGTTAATTTCCCTGTAATGTACCATTCCCCTGTCCCCAGTTTCCTCTCCTCTACAGTGTTCATGTCTTATTCAACGTGACACTATGAATGATTCATGGAGCCATCTGCTGTAGCAAGCGAGGGGCTTCCCTCCCCTACATGCTCCATCAGCAGGGGGTACCATCCTAGGCAGTAGGGATTAAGGGGAGAGGGTGTGTGTGTGTGTGTGTGTGTGTGTGTGTGTGTGTGTGTGTGTGTGTGTGTGTGTGTGTGTGTGTGTGTGTGTGTGTGTGTGTGTGTGTGTGTGTGTGCGTGCGCGTGCGTGTGTGAGGGGACTGACAAAAAGAGCCCCGGCTAACATGAAGCAGAGGCCCTGTGGGGTGTGTTGCAGTCGGCAACCATATTGGCCTCAGTTAACTCAGCAGGGCTATGTGTTTAAGTATTTATGTGTACTGTATATTATCTCAGCTGTGACGTTACACCACAGTCATGAGACATGGTCATAGGGTTTCAACCCTTTATTGCCAGTTAGTTACACTGCACGTGTTTCGGTTACAGTAGCAATAAATTCAACATCTGAAACACAAATGAACACAATCCTAGATGACAAAGTCCCTTTACAATGTGATGTACTGTATGTAGCCTATGTTGATTTTGACTTTGAGTGAACTAGGGGTTTCAGAGTAGGAATAGGTAAGTCAGCCACTTTACCTATAAACACTGAAGTTCCCAGTCTGTTAAAGTAAGCCACTTTTATCAGAGTCCGTCGCGGATGGTGCACAGAAGCTAGTTTCATTTCAACACCAGATTGGAGTCTTCACACAGCCTGACAGAGGTAATGGAATTCGTCAGCTATGACAATTTTCCCTCCGGACATTCTCCTCATCCGTCTATCGCTGCAGCTGCCGGCCTCGCAGAAATACAAAATGAGGTTTGTGAAGATAGTGGTACAACCACATGCTGTTTTTTACTGACGATGGGTTCGAGGTAATATTTCTTGGCAAGCTACCAGCACCCGTATGCAGTCCCAATACATCTGGTTGATAGCAAACCATTTGTGGCTGTTATTAATATACAGAACAAGAAAGGAACTAGAAATAAGAGCACCATGACAACTCCTCAGACAGATTAGGATGAACAGTTGGGGATTTTTATGTCATGACGTTGTTCCAAGCAGAGTTGCCACTGAAGGTTGAGCTCTAAATGTTTTTGATGTCAGGATTGCTCATATCCAGAGACACTTGATGTAGCTGAAATGTAATGTAGCGGCCTAGTTGGCTGAGCTAGCTTGAAAAGATCCACAACTCACCCCAAACCTTTCTAGACAGGACTAGACTTCCAAGAACTGAGGTGGCACGATATGTACTCTCGTATGATTTCACTTCCACATCTCATAGTGTGATACGTAGAGGTGTCAGAATCCTGTCCTGGAGCTGAGGTATTGGGCCGACAGCAACAACTGTTCAACATGTTTTGATTGTCTTACTTATTGCTCTCTTCTAGCACTCTCCTGACTCCTCAAAAGACTGTCTCAGTGATACATCCACAGAAAAACACTAACAGAAAGAGATTTGTCACCAAACAATAGTGAATAATTGATTAGATTTAGAGAGCTTTTCCAGATGCTCAGACTAGACGCTTCACATTGTGTAAGAGGAAACACACGTCATCCACCACCACTGGGCAGGGACTGTGATTGGAGGTGCCTCTATGTATAAATGAGGGGGCTGGGGCAGAGGCCTGACTAACGGTCTGACCATCTGCCCTGGCAGGTGCACTGACGCTCATGCAAACATGAGACGACATCGCACCTTTATGCTGTGCCACTGTGAGCTGCGGGAACATGATGAAGAGACACACATGTAAGGCATTTAGGTAGGAGACCCTCTTGGATCATTATTATTCTGTATCTGAAAGCCAAGCAAGGCACTTGTGTTTGCTTTGGTGTTGCATCAACAGGAATTGCTGCTCTGTTTTGCTCTGTTCTGTTTTGCTCTGTTCAGCCCTGTTCTGTTCTGTTCAGCTCTGTTGTGCTTTGTTCTGTTCTTTTCTGCTCTTCTCTGTTTGGTTCTGCTCTGTTTCTTTGGATCCGGATGTTCCTGGAGCAGGGAAGCAGGGGGAGCCACACCCCTATGTTCCCTATAGGATTCCAGCCACTCACAGCAGGACTACAGTCACACTCCAGCCTCCCCTAGGAGCCATCTAAACAACACTGAGCCACTTCCTGACAGATTATACACAGCACATTAATGATGCCTGGAGGAAACCACCAACAACAACAGAGCACCTTTTAACAAGCCGCTCATCTGGCTCACACCCTCATCTAGCCTTTTTCCTTTAAAAACAACACGGCTACAATCAAACCAGACAGACAAAAGAAGCTGTGGGAGATACAGGGACTCAGTGTGTCCCCAGAACAGTCGCTCACTGGATGGCAGAGCGGGAGAATTGGCAGGGAGGGTGATGTAGAAATGAAAAAAGCACTTTAGATTTCAAAGGGGAAGCGCACCCCTCCTTCTCCCCTTAGCAGAGACATGATCAAAGGTACTGTTGTTCTATGGGCGCTCAAAGCCAGGCTCTTATCGTTGAATCTTGTTCAAATAAAATGGTTTTTGTTGTTGTTATTTATTTGTTTACTTTAGGATTGGGGGGATTGAAGAGGGACTAGAATCAGAGTGAAAATGAAACCCCAATCTGAATTCTGTTACAGAAATCTTGACATCTGACTGCGTTTTATTGAAACTCCAATGTGGTGTTCAAGAAATGTTATGTTGCATAACTGACAGCCCACATGAAGAAATACAGTGCCTTGCGCAAGTATTCGGCCCCCTTGAACTTTGCGACCTTTTGCCACATTTCAGGCTTCAAACATAAAGATATAAAACTGTATTTTTTTGTGAAGAATCAACAACAAGTGGGACACAATCATGAAGTGGAATGACATTTATTGGATATTTCAAACTTATTTAACAATTCAAAAACTGAAAAATTGGGCGTGCAAAATTATTCAGCCCCCTTAATTAAGTTAATACTTTGTAGCGCCACCTTTTGCTGCGATTACAGCTGTAAGTCGCTTGGGATATGTCTCTATCAGTTTTGCACATCGAGAGACTGAAATTTTTTCCCATTCCTCCTTGCAAAACAGCTCAAGCTCAGTGAGGTTAGATGGAGAGCATTTGTGAACAGCAGTTTTCAGTTCTTTCCACAGATTCTCGATTGGATTCAGGTCTGGACTTTGACTTGGCCATTCTAACACCTGGATATGTTTATTTTTGAACCATTCCATTGTAGATTTTGCTTTATGTTTTGGATCATTGTCTTGTTGGAAGACAAATCTCCGTCCCAGTCTCAGGTCTTTTGCAGACTCCTTCAGGTTTTCTTCCAGAATGGTCCTGTATTTGGCTCCATCCATCTTCCCATCAATTTTAACCATCTTCCCTGTCCCTGCTGAAGAAAAGCAGGCCCAAACCATGATGCTGCCACCACCATGTTTGACAGTGGGGATGGTGTGTTCACGGTGATGAGCTGTGTTGCTTTTACGCCAAACATAACATTTTGCATTGTTGCCAAAAAGTTCAATTTTGGTTTCATCTGACCAGAGCACCTTCTTCCACATGTTTGGTGTGTCTCCAAGGTGGCTTGTGGCAAACTTTAAACAACACTTTTTATGGATATCTTTAAGAAATGGCTTTCTTCTTGCCACTCTTCCATAAAGGCCAGATTTGTGCAATGTACGACTGATTGTTGTCCTATGGACAGAGTCTCCCACCTCAGCTGTAGATCTCTGCAGTTTATCCAGAGTGATCATGGGCCTCTTGGCTGCATCTCTGATCAGTCTTCTCCTTGTATGAGCTGAAAGTTTAGAGGGACGGCCAGGTCTTGGTAGATTTGCAGTGGTCTGATACTCCTTCCATTTCAATATTATCGCTTGCACAGTGCTCCTTGGGATGTTTAAAGCTTGGGAAATCTTTTTGTATCCAAATCCGGCTTTAAACTTCTTCACAACAGTATCTCGGACCTGCCTGGTGTGTTCCTTGTTCTTCATGATGCTCTCTGCGCTTTTAACGGACCTCTGAGACTATCACAGTGCAGGTGCATTTATACGGAGACTTGATTACACACAGGTGGATTGTATTTATCATCATTAGTCATTTAGGTCAACATTGGATCATTCAGAGATCCTCACTGAACTTCTGGAGAGAGTTTGCTGCACTGAAAGTAAAGGGGCTGAATAATTTTGCACGCTCAATTTTTCAGTTTTTGATTTGTTAAAAAAGTTTGAAATATCCAATAAATGTCGTTCCACTTCATGACTGTGTCACACTTGTTGTTGATTCTTCACAAAAATATATAGTTTTATATCTTTAAGTTTGATGCCTGAAATGTGGCAAAAGGTCGCAAAGTTCAAGGGGGCCGAATACTTTCGCAAGGCACTTGTAACGGCGTTCTTCGTTTGTAGCAAGAAAGTCGGACCGAAATGCAGCGTGGTGGTTACTCATGTTTTTAATGAATGAATCAAATGACAATGGAACGTGAAACCTAATTACAGCCTATTTTTTTAATAAAAATGTATTTATTATCTTCAATACCATTCATTCTTTACAACTCATAATTTACATATATACTCAAATAATGGTATTTTAATTAAACTAATTAAACTAAACATAAACCCCAAACAAAACCTCAGGGGAGCATCTTCCCTCCCCGTCAACCTACAAAATACCTTTCCCTATCTCCCCGTCCCTAATCTATCCTCTTACAAATCTAAATGACACCCAGCCCTAAACCCCCCTTCCACCTCTCCCGAGCAGCATGCTGCCCCCACTTCCTCTCCTCCCTCTTCATCCTCCCCTCAAATCTCCTTCCACCCTCCTCCTATCCCTTCCACCCCCCAATCTCTCCCTGTCTTCACCATGTTCTGCCTTGCTTCCCACAGCCCCCGTTTAAAGAGACTCATGAGAAGCCAGAGCAGAAACCTGTCCCTATCCGTCCCTCTCGCTCTCCCTACACCCCTCTCTATCCTGGCCCACGTCAATACAAAATCCCCCTTTACCAAACCTAACAACACCCGTGCCCTAGCCCATACTACTCCGGCAAAGGCACAGTCCCAAAAGACATGGCGCACAGTCTCCTCCCTGCCACAAGAGGATCTTGGACAGGTGGGGGATTGCACCAAACTATACCGGTACAAGATGGAACGTACCGGCAAACACTTATGAAGGCTCAACCAATTCAGGTCCTTGAGCCTGTTGTCCAGACCCCGCGCCTGCACTCCCTCCCAGACCACTTCCGAGATGCCCACTACAGGCGCCGGACTCCCTGCCTTTCTGACCTCCTCGTACAGGTGCCTATGATCTAAACCTACTCGGGCAACTTCAACCTCAGGGTGCGCACGCAGCCACTTGGCTGCATGACCAAAGTGCCACGGCAGCTGTTCCGCCGGAGGACCCGTGTTAGACCACACCATTATGCTTCTCGCCTGATACGAGAAAAACACCCGCAGGAGGTAACCGGACGGGTGTATCACTGGCTGAGCAAGCTCCGTTAACAAGAAAGAAACAAAAATTGTGTCCAGCTTGAGGGGGAAATGTGGTACCCCCCTACCTCCCTCCCCGATGGGACAGATCATGCGTGCCCTGGCGACCCACTCGTACCTGCCACTCCACATTAACTGAAACACAAGCCTCACTAGAGGCCTCCTCAGACAAGCCGGCAATGGGTAGATGTACGCCAAAAACAAAAGAGACGGCAACACATCCACCTTTAGGACCAGGACTTTGCCCATAAAAGACAAATACCTAGCTTTCCACATTGCTAGCTTCCTCTGTACCACTGCGATACGCATGTTCCAGTTTAGTGTCGCTGAGCCGGAGGTCTCAAAATGGACCCCGAGAATCCTCAGGGCCCCCTCACAGAGAGATAACCCCCCAGGCGCATCCGTTCTACCGCGCCATCTTCCGAAAAACTTGACGGAAGACTTTGCATGGTTCAGAACTGCTCCCGACGCTCGGGTGAAATCCCCAAAGATGGCAAGGGACCTTGTCAGGCACGAGTCCTTGCACAACAGCAAGAAAGTGTCGTCGGCATACTGCGTCATCTTAACACGCAGCCCACCACTTCCAGGGATCAGCAAACCTTCCACCCCTGTGTCTGCCCTAAAGGCAGCCCCCAGAGGCTCCATGTACAGAACGAAGAGGAGAGCCGAGAGTGGGCACCCCTGCCTGACCCCAGACGAGAGGTCAAAAACGTCACCCAAGTGACTATTTACACTAACTCGGCACCCCGCTCCGACATATAATGTACGAATCCATCCTATAAACTTCTCCCCAAATCCTAATCGACCTAACACTGAATAAAAAGGATCTATTCACGCGAATGAAGGCTTTCGCCTGATCTAGCGCTGCTACCATAAAAGGCAGTCCTCTATCTTCAAACCAAGCGATGGAGTCCCTGATTAACTGTAGGTTCCATCTAATAGAGCGGCCTTCTACCCCGCACGTCTGATCCTCATGAACGACGTAGGGAAGGGCTGTGCGCAACCGGTCTGCTAAAACCTTTGCAAGTAGCTTGTAATCTACACACAGCATGGTCAACGGCCGCCAGTTGCCAAGGTCTGTTACTTCCCCCTTCTTATATAAAAGTGACAGCACACCAACAGCCATTGATCCCCCCGGGACCCCCGTCTCAAGGATGGCCTTCAAGACTTCGAGGACCACTGGTCCAAGTATACACCAAAACTTGAGATAAAACTCAGCCAGCAGCCAATCCATCCCAGGCACCTTCCCTTTTCCCATCCTCCTAAGAACGCTCTCAACCTCTTCTAGTGAGATCTGGGCCTCCATCACTTCTCTAATGTCCTCCGGCAACCGCCTGGACAAGTGTTCTAAAAACACATTTCCCTGCTCTACATCTATTTCCCTTTCCTTAAATAAACCTTGGAAATGATCAGTTGTCACCCTGACCATATCTTCTGGTTCTCTAACTATACTACCATTTTCTTCCCTAACACCATGCATTACCTTCCTACTCTGTCTTGCCCTAACCAACTTAAAGAACATAGCAGAACAAGTCTCATTATGTTCTAGAAAGCCACTATGCGCTCGCTCCAGGAAAGCTCGAGCCTTCCGCTCCTGCAACTCCCTGAGCTGCGCCTTTAGGGTTGCGGATCTCTCCCAGTCAAACGACCCGCCGAGATTGCCTGCCTCGTATTCGAGTTCAATTAACCTTTGGATACGATCCACCTCCCTCCTCTCCTCCCTTTTTTTCCTCTTGCAATACCCTATTATAAAAGCCCTAATCCTCACCTTAACTAATTCCCACCACTCTAACACCCCCTCGCACATGGACCGGAGGCCCTCAAGCCTCCAAAAGAAACCATAAAACCCGTCAACAAAAGCCTGCTCCTCCAGCACATCCCGATCTAGCTTCCAGTACCCCCTACCAAAGAGGCAGACTGGCGACCCCACCTGCAGGAGCACCCCGTCGTGATCCGAAAAGAAAACAGGCAACAGCCGCCCAGACAACTTACCCAAAGACCTGGGTACAAAAATATAGTCGAGCCTCCGCTCAACCCCCCTGGACCCTCCATTTTCGGAGTAGTGTGCAGACCACCATCTACCAGTCCATGGCAAGCCATTAGCCTGGCAATGGCGCCTGCACTGCTATCCCCCCCTCTTCCTAAATCTGTATTAAAATCCCCCCCATCACTAATTTCCTATTTGTGACACACAGGGGCGTCAGACAGTCCACCATCTCCCTCCTGTCTGCCACCACCTGTGGCCCATACACCACCACTAATCTAAATTTACAATCCCTTATCGTGACATCCACCCCTATAACCCTCCCCTGCATTACCACAAAAGAATCCTCCACTTTTACCTCCCTGTGCCCACACAAAATCCCTACCCCCGATGAGTGCACCCCCCAACACCCCAAACCGACTCCCCCTTGTCCCACTCCCTCTTAAACCTACTAACATCCCCTCCATCCCTCAGGTGAACCTCCTGTAAAAAACAAAATCAAACCCCACACCCTCCAAATAACTAAAAACCGCCCTCCTCTTAACAATATCCCTTAAACCCCTTACATTTAAACTAACAAAAGTAAAATTAGACTCCATGAAAAAATAAAAACATGTAATACACTCAAATTCTAAATCCAGACAGAAAAAAAACAAAAACAGGAGACTCACCCGATGCTCCCCTGCTCCATATCTACCGGTGAGAACACCATCCGTAATCCCGACATCCCCCCCTCTTCCTCCATCACACCATCCCAGGATGCAGGAATAGTGTTTGGCTCCGGGGTGCCCTGCACCCTGGGTCTACCCCCACAATCCTCCCCCTCCCCAGTGTTGCAGCTGGTTTGGAAAAAAATTGGGGAGGCTGAGTCCCCAAACAAAAAACTCCCCACCTCCTCCTGTACCCAGTCCTGAGTCTCGTTAGGTGTGTCCCCACCCAACAGAAGTTGAGGGCCTGGGGAAACCAGCAGCAACCCAGAGGTTTCTCCCACCCCCATCACTCTCTTGGCCATCCCCTTCCCCTCACTGTCGGCCAATCGCACTCTCCTCTTCATTCTCTTCTTTGGTGATGGCGGCAGTGGAGAGATACCACCCTCCCCCCCCGCCAGTTCCTCCACCATACCCCTCATCTCTTCCACCAGGGCACTTTCCCCCCAGTCCACTTGCTCTTCCACCGTCTCCTTCTCCACCACTCCTCCCTCGCTTTCTTCTCTCTCATGCTCCACCACTCGGTTGCCTTCTTCTGCCGCTTTTCCTGGTTCTCCTACTCCCGTGCCTTCCGTTTCCTTCTCTCTTCCATCCGCCGCTTCTTGCTCCTCTTCCTTCCTTGTGGCCTTCCCCTCTGGACCTGTACTCTGGTCATGAGGCGTGCTTCCTTCCCCTCCTCTTCTTCCCCCATCCCCCGCTCCTGCTCCCCCCCCAGCCGCAGACGCATATGACCTCTGACGGGCCGGGCACCCCCGCCACAGGTGTGCTGACGAGCCACACCCATGGCATGTCTTAGACTTGTCACAATCCCTCGCCTCGTGATCCTCAGATGCACAAAATCTGCATTTTCTCATGCTGCACGAGGCGAATATGTGACCATAGGCCATACAGCGCCTGCAAAATGGGGGCTGACGTGCATAAAACAACGTCCCCTTGTCAGCCCCTAGGGAGAACATAGCAGGAGGATGGAGGTAGCCACCATGTCCCTTTGGGTCCTCTCTGTGGAGGGCCTGGAAGCCTCTCCTCCCATTCCAAAACCCAAGGGAGTCTTTGAGGTGCCTTGCTGAGGAGACGTTATCCATGTATCTCCCCAGAAAAGCCCTCACCTCTTCGTCCTTAACGTAAGGGTTGTAAATGTTGACAGTTACAACCCTAAAGTTATTCTTTGCCAGGCTTGATATTTCGTAGTGGCACATCGGCCTCTCACCTCCCACTGCTCTTGCCCTTCTCAGGATAGCTTCGTGTTTTTCCTCTGTATATAGTGCCACGTCGTATGGTCCCTCCAACGAGTTGCCTTGGAAACAAAACACGTCCTTCACCGTCAGCTTTAGAATCCCCATCAATATTATCCTTCCAAAAGATTCCCGTCCTAAAGGCTCCAACTCCTTTTCCTTCCAAGCAAAACGAATCGTGTTGGCCAGCCCAATCCCAGGGACCGACCGTGTTGATGTATTTAGCACCATCTCCGCAAGGAGAATGGCTCTCGTTCTCTTCTCTTCCAAAACAAGTAAAAAGAAAAACCAAAGTGACCAAGCCTATCTGGTGAAACTACACAGAGACAGGAACAATCACCCACAAAATACACAGTGAAACCCAGGCTACCTAAATACGGTTCCCCATCAAAGACAACAAGAATCACCTGACTCTGATTGAGAACTGCCTCAGGCAGCCAAACCTAAACTAAACACACCCCTAATCAACCACAATCCCAATGCCTACAAAAACCCCAATACGACAACACAATAACATAAACCCATGTCACACCCTGGCCTGACCAACTAATTAACTAAAACACAAAATGCTAAGACCAAGGCGTGACAGCACTGTACTTACTATAGATTTCTGTAGTATACTGTAGAATACTATACAACACACTGTAGTATCCCTCAATCATGTGTAGTACTTACTATAGAATTGTGTAGTACACTGTAGAATACTATAGTTAATACTACAGTATTATCCCCAAAAAACACAATGTCCGCAAAAACACAACAGTCCGTAAAAACACGACAGTTTTTTAACTATAGTAACAGTACAGTTTTAATTTGCATATAACTTGCCTATTCCCCTCCCCCATATCCCAATTTGTGCCAGCCATAAGTGAGAAACCTACATGCCAAGTACAGTATAGACCATATATTGTGTTATAGAAAAGAACTGAAGCTCTCAACTATCCATTCAGACTCCAGTCCTACCTACCTACAGGTTATGGAAAATTTGCTCTTTTAGAATTTGTCCAGCAAGATAATAAAAATAATAAAACAAAAACACTATAGTAAATACTACAGTAATGACTGCAAAAACACTATAGTAAATAATACAGCAATGCCTACAAAAACACTATAGTAAATACTACAGTAATGTCTACAAAAACACTATAGTAAATACTACAGCAATGTCTACAAAAACACTATAGTAAATACTACAGTAGTGTTTTAAAAAACACTATAGTAAATACTACAGCAATGTCTACAAAAACACTATAGTAAATACTACAGCAATGTCTACAAAAACACTATAGTAAATACTACAGCAATGTCTACAAAAACACTATAGTAAATAATACAGCAATGTCTACAAAAACACTATAGTAAATAATACAGCAATGCCTACAAAAACACCATAGTAAATACTACAGTAATGACTTCAAAAACACTATAGTAAATACTACAGTAATGTCTACAAAAACACTATAGTAAATACTACAGCAATGTCTACAAAAACACTATAGTAAATACTACAGCAATGTCTACAAAAACACTATAGTAAATACTACAGTAGTGTTTTAAAAAACACTATAGCAAATACTACAGCAATGTCTACAAAAACACTATAGTAAATACTACAGTAATGACTACAAAAACACTATAGTAAATAATACAGCAATGCCTACAAAAACACTATAGTAAATACTACAGCAATGCCTACAAAGACACTATAGTAAATAATACAGCAATGCCTACAAAAACACTATAGTAAATACAACAGCAATGCCTACAAAGACACTATAGTAAATACTACAGTAATGTCTACAAAAACACTATAGTAAATACTACAGCAATGTCTACAAAAACACTATAGTAAATACTACAGTAGTGTTTTAAAAAACACTATAGTAAATACTACAGCAATGTCTACAAAAACACTATAGTAAATACTACAGCAATGTCTACAAAAACACTATAGTAAATAATACAGCAATGTCTACAAAAACACTATAGTAAATAATACAGCAATGCCTACAAAAACACTATAGTAAATACTACAGTAATGACTACAAAAACACTATAGTAAATACTACAGCAATGTCTACAAAAACACTATAGTAAATACTACAGTAATGACTACAAAAACACTATAGTAAATACTACAGCAATGTCTACAAAAACACTATAGTAAATAATACAGCAATGTCTACAAAAACACTATAGTAAATAATACAGCAATGCCTACAAAAACACCATAGTAAATACTACAGTAATGACTTCAAAAACACTATAGTAAATACTACAGCAATGTCTACAAAAACACTATAGTAAGTACTACAGCAATGCCTACAAAAACACTATAGTAAATACTACAGTAATGACTACAAAAACACTATAGTAAATACTACAGCAATGTCTACAAAAACACTATAGTAAATACTACAGTAATGACTACAAAAACACTATAGTAAATAATACAGCAATGTCTACAAAAACACTATAGTAAATAATACAGCAATGTCTACAAAAACACTATAGTAAATAATACAGCAATGCCTACAAAAACACCATAGTAAATACTACAGTAATGACTTCAAAAACACTATAGTAAATACTACAGTAATGTCTACAAAAACACTATAGTAAATACTACAGCAATGTCTACAAAAACACTATAGTAAATACTACAGTAATGTCTACAAAAACACTATAGTAAATACTACAGCAATGTCTACAAAAACACTATAGTAAATACTACAGTAATGTTTACAAAAACACTATAGTAAATACTACAGCAATGTCTACAAAAACACTATAGTAAATACTACAGCAAAAAACACTATAGTAAATAAAGCAATGTTTAAAAAACACTATAGTAAATAATACAGCAATGCCTAAAAAACACTATAGTAAATACTACAGCAATGTCTACAAAAACACTATAGTAAATACTACAGTAATGTTTACAAAAACACTATAGTAAATACTACAGCAATGTCTACAAAAACACTATAGTAAATAATACAGCAATGCCTACAAAAACACTATAGTAAATACTACAGTAATGACTACAAAAACACTATAGTAAATACTACAGCAATGTCTACAAAAACACTATAGTAAATAATACAGTAATGACTACAAAAACACTATAGTAAATACTACAGCAATGTCTACAAAAACACTATAGTAAGTACTACAGCAATGTCTACAAAAACACTATAGTAAATACTACAGTAGTGTTTTAAAAAACACTATAGCAAATACTACAGCAATGTCTACAAAAACACTATAGTAAATACTACAGTAATGACTACAAAAACACTATAGTAAATAATACAGCAATGCCTACAAAAACACTATAGTAAATACTACAGCAATGCCTACAAAGACACTATAGTAAATAATACAGCAATGCCTACAAAAACACTATAGTAAATACTACAGCAATGTCTACAAAAACACTATAGTAAATACTACAGTAATGACTACAAAAACACTATAGTAAATAATACAGCAATGCCTACAAAAACACTATAGTAAATACTACAGCAATGTCTACAAAAACACTATAGTAAATAATACAGCAATGCCTACAAAAACACCATAGTAAATACTACAGTAATGACTTCAAAAACACTATAGTAAATACTACAGTAATGTCTACAAAAACACTATAGTAAATACTACAGCAATGTCTACAAAAACACTATAGTAAGTACTACAGCAATGTCTACAAAAACACTATAGTAAATACTACAGTAGTGTTTTAAAAAACACTATAGCAAATACTACAGCAATGTCTACAAAAACACTATAGTAAATAATACAGTAATGACTACAAAAACACTATTGTAAATAATACAGCAATGCCTACAAAAACACCATAGTAAATACTACAGCAATGCCTACAAAGACACTATAGTAAATAATACAGCAATGCCTACAAAAACACTATAGTAAATACTACAGCAATGTCTACAAAAACACTATAGTAAATACTACAGTAATGACTACAAAAACACTATAGTAAATAATACAGCAATGCCTACAAAAACACTATAGTAAATACTACAGCAATGTCTACAAAAACACTATAGTAAATAATACAGCAATGCCTACAAAAACACCATAGTAAATACTACAGTAATGACTTCAAAAACACTATAGCAAATACTACAGTAATGTCTACAAAAACACTATAGCAAATACTACAGTAATGTCTACAAAAACACTATAGTAAATACTACAGCAATGTCTACAAAAACACTATAGTAAATACTACAGTAGTGTTTTAAAAAACACTTTAGCAAATACTACAGCAATGCCTACAAAAACACTATAGTAAATACTACTGTCATGTCTTGTTATGTCTGTTCCTGTCTTCTCTTCACTCTGTCTCTCTCTGCTGGTCTTTTTAGGTTACCTTCTCTGTCTCTCATTCTTCAGCTGTTCTACATCTCCCCTAACTAGCTCTTTCACTCTTTCCCACCTGTTCTCTCTTCCCCCTCTGATTAGGTCTCTATTTCTCTCTCTGTTCCTGCTACTTTCAGTGTCTGATTCTTGTTTGTGTTTTTGATGCCAGAAGCAAGCTGTCGTCGCGTTTGCTTCCACCTTGTCCTATCCTGTCGGAGTCTGCCTGGCAGGTGCATCCTGCATTATACTAACGTTCTTTTTGTTCCATTGACTACGTTGGAAGAGGATTTATGCCATTCCTGTTTTTTCATTAAAGAACTCTGTTTTCTGTTAAAACCGCTTTTGGGTCTTCACTCAAGTACATAACAGAAGAATCAGACCAGGAATGGACCCAGCGGCTCCGGACCCTTTTCACTCCGCCGTCGAGATCCAGGGAGCGATGCTAGGCAGACACGAGGAGGAATTGTCTGCTGCTCGACATGCCGTTGAGACCCTGGCCGTCCAAGTCTCCGACCTCACAAGACAGGTTCACCAACTCCACCTCGATCCACCGCCCACTTCCAGGGTTTCCGAGTCTCCGGAGCCCAGGATCAACAACCCGCCGTGTTACTCTGGGGAGCCCACTGAGTGCCGCTCATTCCTCACTCAGTGTGATGTGGTGTTCTCTCTCCAGCCCAACACTTACTCCAGGAGCGCAGCCCGCATCGCCTACGTCATTTCTCTCCTTACCGGACGGGCGAGTGAGTGGGGCACGGCAGTCTGGGAGGCGAGGGCTGAGTGTATTAACCAGTATCAAGACTTTAAGGAGGAGATGATACGGGTTTTTGACCGTTCTGTTTTTGGGGAGGAGGCTTCCAGGGCCCTGTCTTCCCTATGTCAGGGGAATCGATCCATAACAGATTATTCTATTGAGTTTCGCACTCTCGCTGCCTCAAGTGACTGGAACGAGCCGGCTTTGCACGCTCGTTTTCTGGAGGGTCTCCTCGTCGAGGTTAAGGATGAGATCCTCTCCCGGGAGGTTCCTTCCAGTCTGGACTCCTTAATAGCTCTCGCTATTCGCATAGAGCGACGGTTTGATCTTCGTCGCCGAGCTCGTGGAAAGGAGCTTGCGTTCTCCGTTGCTCCCCTCTCCACATCACTGCCACCTGCCGCATCACTGCCACCCTCCTCCGCCGGCTCGGATGCTGAGCCTATGCAGCTGGGGGGTATCCGCATCTCGGCCAAGGAGAAGGAACGGAGAATCACCAATCGCCTCTGTCTCTACTGCGGCTCCGCTGGTCATTTTGTCACCTCATGTCCAGTAAAAGCCAGAGCTCATCAGTAAGAGGAGGGCTACTGGTGAGCGCAACTACTCAGGCCTCTCCTTCTGGATCACGCACTACTTTTCCGGTCCATCTCCGCTGGCCCGGTTCATCTGCTTCCTGCAGTGCCTTGATAGACTCTGGGGCGGAGGGCTGTTTTATGGACGAGACCTGGGCTCGGGAACATGACATTCCTCTCAGACAGTTAGGGGAGCCCACGGCCTTGTTCGCTTTAGATGGTAGTTCTCTCCCCAAGATTCAGCGTGAGACGCTGCCTTTAACCCTCACTGTCTCTGGTAATCATAGCGAAACCATTTCTTTTTTAATTTTTCGTTCACCTTTTACACCTGTTGTTTTGGGTCATCCCTGGCTAGTGCGCCATAACCCTTCTATTAATTGGTCTAGTAATACTATCCTATCTTGGAATGTTTCTTGTCATGTGACCTGTTTAATGTCTGCTATCCCTCCTGTTTCCTCTGTCTCTTCTTCACAGGAGGAGCCTGGCGATTTGACAGGGGTGCCGGAGGAGTATCACGATCTGCGCACGGTGTTCAGTCGTTCCAAGGCCACTTCTCTCCCTCCACACCGGTCGTATGACTGTAGTATTGATCTCCTTCCGGGAACTACTCCCCCGGGGTAGATTATACTCTCTGTCGGCTCCCGAACGTAAGGCTCTCGAGGATTATTTGTCGGTTTCGCTCGACGCCGGTACCATAGTCTCCTCCTCCTCTCCCGCCGGAGCGGGGTTTTTTTTGTTCAGAAGAAGGACGGGTCCCTGCGCCCATGCGTGGATTATCGAGGGCTGAATGACATAACAGTTAAGAATCGTTATCCGCTTCCTCTTATGTCTTCAGCCTTCGAGATCCTGCAGGGAGCCAGGTTTTTCACCAAATTGGACCTTCGTAACGCCTACCATCTCGTGCGCATCAGGGAGGGGGACGAGTGGAAGACGGCGTTTAACACTCCGTTAGGGCACTTTGAATACCGGGTTCTTCCTTTCGGCCTCGTTAACGCTCCAGCTGTCTTTCAGGCACTAGTTAACGACGTCCTGAGAGACATGCTGAACATTTTTGTTTTTCGTTTACATGGACGATATCCTGATTTTTTCACCGTCTCTCTCGATTCATGTTCAGCACGTGCGACGCGTCCTCCAGCGCCTTTTGGAGAACTGTCTTTATGTGAAGGCTGAGAAGTGCATTTTTCATGCCGCCTCTGTCCCTTTTCTCGGTTCCGTTATTTCCGCTGAGGGCATTAAGATGGATCCCGCTAAGGTCCAGGCTGTCATTGATTGGCCCGTTCCTAAGTCACGCGTCGAGCTGCAGCGCTTTCTGGGCTTCGCTAATTTCTATTGTCGTTTCATCCGTAATTTCGGTCAGGTGGCAGCTCCCCTCACAGCCCTTACTTCTGTTAAGACGTGCTTTAAGTGGTCCGTTTCCGCCCAGGGAGCTTTTGATCTTCTTAAGAATCGTTTTACATCCGCTCCTATTCTTGTTACACCTGACATCTCTAGACAGTTTGTTGTTGAGGTTGACGCGTCAGAGGTGGGCGTGGGAGCCATTCTTTCTCAGCGCTCTCTCTCTGACGGCAAGGTCCATCCTTGCGCGTTTTTCTCTCATCGCTTATCGCCGTCAGAACGTAACTATGATGTTGGTAATCGCGAACTGCTCGCCATCCGCTTAGCCCTAGGCGAATGGCGACAGTGGTTGGAGGGGGCGACCGTTCCTTTTGTCGTTTGGACTGACCATAGGAACCTTGAGTACATCCATTCAGCCAAACGACTTAATGCGCGTCAGGCTCGTTGGGCTCTGTTTTTCGCTCGTTTCGAGTTTGTTATTTCTTATCGTCCGGGCTCAAAAACACCAAGCCTGATGCTTTATCTCGTCTCTTCAGTTCTTCTGAGGTCTCCACCGACCCCGAGGGGATTCTCCCTGACGGGCGTGTTGTCGGGTTGACTGTCTGGGGAATTGAGAGGCAGGTAAAGCAAGCACTCGCTCACACTCCGTCGCCGCGAGCTTGTCCTAGGAACCTTCTGTTCGTTCCCGTTCCTACTCGTCCGGCCGTTCTTCAGTGGGCCCACTCTGCCAAGTTAGCCGGCCACCCCGGCGTTCGGGGTACGCCTCCGCTTCCATTCGCCAGCGTTTCTGGTGGCCCACTCGGGAACGTGACGCGCGTCGATTTGTCGCCGCTTGTCAGGTCGGCACTTTGCCGTTCGGTCTGCGCGCAGACTAAATCTGGGAACTCTCCTCCTGCCGGCCGTCTTAGACCGCTTCCCATTCCCTCTCGACCGTGGTCTCACATCGCTTTAGATTTTATCACCGGACTGCCTTCATCAGCGGGGAAGACAGTTATTCTTACGGTTGTCGATAGATTCTCTAAGGCGGCTCATTTCATTCCTCTCGATAAGCTCCCTTCTGCTAAGGAGACGGCTCAGATCATTATCGAGAATGTTTTCCGAATTCATGGCCTTCCGTCTGACGTCGTTTCCGACAGAGGCCCGCAGTTCACGTCTCAATTTTGGAGGGAGTTTTGCCGTTTGATTGGGGCTTCCGTCAGTCTCTCGTCCGGCTTTCATCCCCAGTCTAACGGTCAAGCCGAACGGGCCAATCAGACTGTTGGTCGCATTTTACGCAGTCTTTCTTTTCGTAACCCTGCGTCTTGGTCAGAACAGCTCCCCTGGGCAGAGTACGCCCACAACTCGCTTCCCTCGTCTGCTACCGGTCTATCCCCTTTTCAGTGTAGCCTCGGGTACCAGCCTCCGCTGTTCTCATCTCAGCTCGCCGAGTCCTGCGTCCCCTCCGCTCAGGCTTTTGTCCAGCGTTGCGAGCGCACCTGGAAGGGGGTCAGGTCGGCACTTTGCCGTAATAGGGCGCAGACTGTGAGGGCCGCTAATAAGCGTAGGACCAAGAGTCCTAGATATTGTTGCCACGGTCAGAGAGTATGGCTCTCCACTCAGAACCTTCCCTTAAGACAGCTTCTCGCAAGTTGGCCCCCCCTCCTTGGTTCATTGGTCCGTCCCGTATTTCTCAGGTCATTAATCCTGTCGCAGTGCGACTTCTTCTCCCGCGCTATCTTCGTCGCGTTCACCCGGTCTTCCATGTCTCCTGTGTTAAGCCCGTTCTTCGCGCCCCTCTTCTCGTCCCTCCCCCCATCCTTGTCGAGGGCGCACCCATCTACAGGGTTCGTAAGATTTTGGACATGCGCCCTCGGGGCCGTGGTCATCAGTACCTAGTGGATTGGGAGGGGTACGGTCCTGAGGAGAGGAGTTGGGTTCCCTCTCGGGACGTGCTGGACCGTTCGCTGATCGATGATTTCCTCCGTTGCCGCCAGGTTTCCTCCTCGAGTGCGCCAGGAGGCACTCGGTGAGTGGGGGGAAGCTACTGTCATGTCTTGTTATGTCTGTTCCTGTCTTCTCTTCACTCTGTCTCTCTCTGCTGGTCTTTTTAGGTTACCTTCTCTGTCTCTCATTCTTCAGCTGTTCTACATCTCCCCTAACTAGCTCTTTCACTCTTTCCCACCTGTTCTCTCTTCCCCTCTGATTAGGTCTCTATTTCTCTCTCTGTTCCTGCTACTTTCAGTGTCTGATTCTTGTTTGTGTTTTTGATGCCAGAAGCAAGCTGTCGTCCAACCACAGCCCTGTTTGCTTCCACCTTGTCCTATCCTGTCGGAGTCTGCCTGGCAGGTGCATCCTGCATTATACTAACGTTCTTTTTGTTCCATTGACTACGTTGGAAGAGGATTTATGCCATTCCTGTTTTTTCATTAAAGAACTCTGTTTTCTGTTAAAACCGCTTTTGGGTCTTCACTCAAGTACATAACAACTACAGCAATGTCTACAAAAACACTATAGTAAATACTACAGCAATGTCTACAAAAACACTATAGTAAATACTACAGCAAATGTCTACAAAAACACTATAGTAAATACTACAGCAATGTCTACAAAAACACTATAGTAAATACTACAGTAATGTCTACAAAAACACTATAGTAAATACTACAGCAATGCCTACAAAACCACTATAGTAAATACTACAGTATTGCCTACAAAAACACTATAGTAAATACTACAGTAGTGTCTACAAAACCACTGTAGTAAATACTACAGTAATGTCTACAAAACCACTATAGTAAATACTACAGTAGTGCCTACAAAATCACTATAGTAAATACTACAGTAGTGCCTACAAAAACACTATAGTAAATACTACAGTAGTGTCTACAAAACCACTATAGTAAATACTACAGTAGTGTTTTAAAAAACACTATAGCAAATACTACAGCAATGTCTACAAAAACACTATAGTAAATACTACAGCAATGTCTACAAAAACACTATAGTAAATACTACAGCAATGTCTACAAAAACACTATAGTAAATACTACAGCAATGTCTACAAAAACACTATAGTAAATAATACAGCAATGTCTACAAAAACACTATAGTAAATACTACAGTAGTGTTTTAAAAAAACACTATAGTAAATACTACAGTGGTGTTTTAAAAAAACACTATAGCAAATACTACAGCAATGTCTACAAAAACACTATAGTAAATAATACAGCAATGCCTACAAAAACACTATAGTAAATACTACAGTAATGACTACAAAAACACTATAGTAAATAATACAGTAATGACTACAAAAACACTATAGTAAATAATACAGCAATGTCTACAAAAACACTATAGTAAATAATACAGCAATGCCTACAAAAACACCATAGTAAATACTACAGTAATGTCTACAAAAACACTATAGTAAATACTACAGTAATGTCTACAAAAACACTATAGTAAATAATACAGCAATGCCTACAAAAACACTATAGTAAATACTACAGCAATGCCTACAAAAACACTATAGTAAATAATACAGCAATGCCTACAAAAACACTATAGTAAATACTACAGCAATGTCTACAAAAACACTATAGTAAATACTACAGTAATGACTACAAAAACACTATAGAAAATAATACATCAATGCCTACAAAAACACTATAGCAAATACTACAGTAATGTCTACAAAAACACTATAGTAAATACTACAGCAATGTCTACAAAAACACTATAGTAAATACTACAGTAGTGTTTTAAAAAACACTTTAGCAAATACTACAGCAATGCCTACAAAAACACTACAGTAAATACTACAGCAATGTCTACAAAAACACTATAGTAAATACTACAGCAATGTCTACAAAAACACTATAGTAAATACTACAGCAAATGTCTACAAAAACACTATAGTAAATACTACAGTAGTGCCTACAAAAACACTATAGTAAATACTACAGTAGTGTCTACAAAAACACTATAGTAAATACTACAGTAGTGTCTACAAAACCACTATAGTAAATACTACAGTAGTGTCTACAAAACCACTATAGTAAATAATACAGTAGTGCCTACAAAACCACTATAGTAAATACTACAGCAATGTTTGCAAAAACACTACAGTAATTAATTTGTGTGTGCGTGACAGCATGGATCAGAAAGTTTGATTTCGCTTGATGGCAGCCCTAACAGTATTACAATGATTGCTTTGTTGCGGGCCATTAAATTCACTCAGCCTGTGTAGTGAGTGGTCAATAACATTCACCTCTGAAATACAAACATTCTACTCCAGAGAACTTTGGTGTTTCTAGAGTGAATCTGTGCTTCTAATATAACCAACTGGAACTACAACAATGATAGAACTCCAAGATGACTCTGTAATGCATGTTGATGGGGGTCAACGACAGAATTCTCTACATCATTGGAGGTAACGAACACAGACAAAGAAGACAAGACGGTGTTGTGCTCGTCAAGGTGGATAATGACATCCTAAAATTGTCCTTAAAGTGACAGCCATATTGTGCATCCTTGGCTGAGCACACCATAGGCTTCCTTCTCAGCACTACTCTTCAAACCCAGAGGGATTGACTGTGCTTCCGAAGTGGAAAAGGAAGATGGAAATGATTGCATTTATACTGCACATTGGGGTTGACTACTCTGAGCTATACAGTAGTAGCTGAAACAGCTAGCAGAGACTGAAGGTAAGGGTACCTCTCAACCATGATGTATATGTAAATGTCTGTTCACTTTTGATTAATGAGAGGGAAGGAGAGGGAGAGAGAGACAGAGAGAGGGAGAGACAAAGAGACAGAGAGAGAAACAGGGACAAAGAGAGGGAGAGAGAAACAAAAAGAGAGGCAGAGAAAATGTGAGACAAAACGGAGATGGCAGAACGAGGGGGATAGAGAGATTCACATTATTCACTAGTGCTGGCAGGGTTTCTGAGTTGGACTGATCATTAGTTCATTAAAGGCTCAACATGGTGCCAAATAAAGTACGATTCTTGGGAATTAAACCATAAGCTCAACAAGGCTCCCTTGCTCTCTCAGCAAAGCTGTGGGTCCATTCTACAGTGAAGGCACCAAACTAAACCAGGCAATACACAGAACCAACGGGGGAGTTCATCTCCCTGGCAACGGCAGTCTCAGCAGCCTGCCTGCCAGCCAGTCTGCGTGGCCATGAGAGTTACTATTGTGCTGTGTTGGTCTCACTATAACCTGCCATTGTCCCTGTTTTCACATCTAATACTTTTCTTCTGCGCCATGTTGTTATTGGATAGGTGTAATAACAGGCAGCCTGGCAGGCAGCAGTGTTGTTATTAGATAGGTGTAAAAAACAGGCAGCCTGGCAGGTAGTATTGTTGTTATTGGATAGGTGTAATAACAGGCAGCCTGGCAGGTAGTATTGTTGTTATTGGATAGGTGTAATAACAGGCAGCCTGGCAGGCAGTATTGTTGTTATTAGATAGGTGTAATAACAGGCAGCCTGGCAGGTAGTATTGTTGTTATTGGATAGGTGTAATAACAGGCAGCCTGGCAGGCAGTATTGTTGTTATTGGATAGGTGTAATAACAGGCAGCCTGGCAGGCAGCAGTGTTGCTATTAGATAGGTGTAATAACAGGCAGCCTGGCAGGTAGTATTGTTGTTATTGGATAGGTGTAATAACAGGCAGCCTGGCAGGTAGTATTGTTGTTATTGGATAGGTGTAATAACAGGCAGCCTGGCAGGCAGTATTGTTGTTATTGGATAGGTGTAATAACAGGCAGCCTGGCAGGCAGTATTGTTGTTATTAGATAGGTGTAATAACAGGCAGCCTGGCAGGCAGTATTGTTGTTATTGGATAGGTGTAATAACAGGCAGTATTGTTGTTATTGGATAGGTGTAATAACAGGCAGCCTGGCAGGTAGTATTGTTGTTATTGGATAGGTGTAATAACAGGCAGCCTGGCAGGCAGTATTGTTGTTATTGGATAGGTGTAATAACAGGCAGCCTGGCAGGCAGTATTGTTGTTATTGGATAGGTGTAATAACAGGCAGCCTGGCAGGCAGTATTGTTGTTATTGGATAGGTGTAATAACAGGCAGCCTGGCAGGTAGTATTGTTGTTATTGGATAGGTGTAATAACAGGCAGCCTGGCAGGCAGCAGTGTTGTTATTAGATATGTGTAATAACAGGCAGCCTGGCAGGCAATATTGTTGTTATTGGATAGGTGTAATAACAGGCAGCCTGGCAGGCAGCAGTGTTGTTATTAGATAGGTGTAATAACAGGCAGCCTGGCAGGCAGTATTGTTGTTATTGGATAGGTGTAATAACAGGCAGCCTGGCAGGCAGTATTGTTGTTATTGGATAGGTGTAATAACAGGCAGCCTGGCAGGTAGTATTGTTGTTATTGGATAGGTGTAATAACAGGCAGCCTGGCAGGTAGTATTGTTGTTATTGGATAGGTGTAATAACAGGCAGCCTGGCAGGCAGTATTGTTGTTATTGGATAGGTGTAATAACAGGCAGCCTGGCAGGCAGTATTGTTGTTATTGGATAGGTGTAATAACAGGCAGCCTGGCAGGTAGTATTGCTGTTGTTGGATAGGTGTAATAACAGGCAGCCTGGCAGGCAGTATTGTTGTTATTGGATAGGTGTAATAACAGGCAGCCTGGCAGGCAGCAGTGTTGTTATTGGATAGGTGTAATAACAGGCAGCCTGGCAGGCAGCAGTGTTGTTATTAGATAGGTGTAATAACAGGCAGCCTGGCAGGCAATATTGTTGTTATTGGATAGGTGTAATAACAGGCAGCCTGGCAGGCAGCAGTGTTGTTATTAGATAGGTGTAATAACAGGCAGCCTGGCAGGCAGTATTGTTGTTATTGGATAGGTGTAATAACATGCAGCCTGGCAGGCAGTATTGTTGTTATTGGATAGGTGTAATAACAGGCAGCCTGGCAGGCAGCAGTGTTGTTATTAGATAGGTGTAATAACAGGCAGCCTGGCAGGCAGTATTGTTGTTATTGGATAGGTGTAATAACAGGCAGCCTGGCAGGCAATATTGTTGTTTTTTGGATAGGTGTAATAACAGGCAGCCTGGCAGGCAGTATTGTTGTTATTGGATAGGTGTAATAACAGGCAGCCTGGCAGGTAGTATTGTTGTTATTGGATAGGTGTAATAACAGGCAGCCTGGCAGGCAGTATTGTTGTTATTGGATAGGTGTAATAACAGGCAGCCTGGCAGGCAGTATTGTTGTTATTGGATAGGTGTAATAACAGGCAGCCTGGCAGGTAGTATTGTTGTTATTGGATAGGTGTAATAACAGGCAGCCTGGCAGGCAATATTGTTGTTTTTTGGATAGGTGTAATAACAGGCAGCCTGGTTATTGGATATGTGTAATAACAGGCAGTATTGTTGTTATTGGATAGGTGTAATAACAGGCAGCCTGGCAGGCAGTATTGTTGTTATTGGATAGGTGTAATAACAGGCAGCCTGGCAGGCAGCAGTGTTGTTATTGGATAGGTGTAATAACAGGCAGCCTGGCAGGCAGTATTGTTGTTATTGGATAGGTGTAATAACAGGCAGCCTGGCAGGCAGCAGTGTCGTTATTGGATAGGTGTAATAACAGGCAGCAGCGTTTTTGGGGTTTTGCACTGCCTGGCTCTCCAGTCCTACTGGGGGATTAGCAGCATCCATGTTCTCCTCTGCCTGTGCCCTGTGAGACTTCCTGGTATGGAATAGATAACATATACTTCATATTGTTTACTTATCTCCAGTGGAGGTATGGTGTCTGGAAATAAGCCTGTTTTTATTGACCTGGAGTCCAGCGTGACATTAGGCCTTGTGAGTTGCTAGCTAGCACAAACACGACACAAATGTTTCACAACAGGTGACAAGCCAGCCAGTGAGGAGCCTGTTCCCCTCCACTTGCTGAGTCAGGTGGCTGTCAGTGTGACCCCCAAACAAATGGTTGGCCCTGAGACATTTTATTGGCACACAATTCACAGTGGAGCCCATACCACAGTGGCCAAACATACTGGACATTTAGGACGGTCTCATTTTCAGGGACCGAAGTCCCAGTCAAACAGACGTCAGTGCACTTAATATTCCCCCTGATCCAGCGGCTCACTGTCATTGGTCCACGGGTCAACAATGACTCATGTTTAATGTCTTCCTGTCGGATATAGCCTTCCTACTAGACAAGGGAATAGCAAGATCCCCTATGAATGCCACATCACTTATTGGGAGATCAAGCAACCCCCAGCCATAGCTAGCCTTGCCCCTGGCCGGTCACTTGCCTAACCTCACACAGCCATACACTAGCTACGGCCTTCTGAGGTTGCCTTAGAGGCTAATTCTGGGAGTTGGTTGAGTACGACAAAAAACAACCCAATTTCTGAAATGGATCTAAATTCATGCAAACATAGTGTATCTACTACAAGGAACATATCATGTTTTAAAAGATAAAGAGGCAAAACAAAGGATTAAAGGCCAGGTGCAAGAGGTTTAAAGGTCTGCTTTCAAAGCAATACAGATTTGGATATATGGCTTTAACTCGTCAACAATGAAGGACATATGCTACAACAACACTGCGGTGCATATTGTCAGTAGGTCTACAGCTGAATCTATACAGGTGATCACTAGTCTACAATATAATGCTCATCCAGAGTGTTGATTTGTGACAAGCAAACTGTTAAACTACTGTACATTTCCCATAATGACAATCGGTAGTGCTGTGAAAGAGTCGAATGACCCAGCCATTGAGAATGCGTTTGTTGGGTGAGCGTCCAAATCACCACATGCTGAACATAGCTGAGATGCTAACAGCTGCCTGCTCACTCTACTGTGTTCACTCACACATAGGGAATGATGGAGAGTGATCAAAGTCAATCCAAAGCATTCAGCACCTCCTCCCAGGCTGCAGGCTAAGTTTAGGCCATATTTCATTACCGGCAACATGTAAAGCCCTGACTAAGAGTCAGAGACACTGTTTGTTCAACGTCTATTGGTTCTAAATCTAACACACCACACAATTACTGGATTTTTCAGCCATCTTGGAATTCCTCAATCACAGACTAATTGGTTGGATGGCCGGCACTGGATGACCTCTGTGGCTATTTCACCTTTGAACCCACTCGGTTGGAAGTCTGAAGGGAAGTTCTTAATGAGATATTTTCCAGCTGCCTCAGTGATGGGCAGTATCCCGGCTGCCCGGAGAGATCTATACGCACCGAGACCAGAAGTCCTTCACTCTAAATCCCTTACTTTCTTCAGTCTCTTGTGTAGTGTTAGTGTAGTCCTTAGGCTCTTTTATTAATCATCTCTTCTGCAAGGGAGGCGAGGTCTTATTCATTCAATTCCCCTGTAACCTTCACTCTCCTTGTGTTTTACCCTTTAAATGGGCAATCCGCAGTTGAAACAATAACAAAGTGTGTTCCCCGCCACTGTTTCGGTAAAAAGCTGGGGGTGGTGCTGGAGAAATGTAACCACTCTCAAATTAATAGACAGAGCTATGTATGCAAAATAACTCATATCAAAAGTATAATTTAAACCATGTTTTGAGGCTTTACAATGTTTGTTTACATTTACTTTGTTTACAAACATTGGAGTAAAACAAGGTTATATTGTGGGTAGTGATGGGGTACAACAGTTGAACAAACCTCATGAGGCTTTTATAAGTTATATTCTTCACTAATCAATGGGTACATATCATTAATTTATGAGTTAAAAAAGGAATGTTGAAACTGCAGATTGCCCCATTTACGTTGTTTTCCCTTTCTGAGAAGAAAATAAATGACCTTTGGACCAGTGTAAATGCTGTCGCCAAGCAACCAATGTAACTAAGCGGTGCCAGGCCAGATCCAGATCAGATCCAGGCAGCTCCTATCAGGCAGATTTAAATGCATTACCCGTTCGTTAACACAGCCGAGGCTAAGCCTTACACATTGTATGCTTTAGCTGGAGCTTCTACAGCCTAGCTTTCAGCCTGGAGACCAGAGGTTGTTTCCTCTTGAGGCCTTCAATAATGGGTTTCAGACAGAGGTGAGCTAGCTAGGCTAATGTCAGTCTGAGGAGGGAGTCCACCAGACGGTGGAGATGATGATAGTGTAGAGGGGGATTTGTAATGAATACTGAGAAACAGATACATGTAGGATCTTAATTTGATCAACCTGTTGCAAGACACCTTTCTTGTGGTGAATTTCAGGTATAAAAAGGCTTCTGAAGTTTGTAATTTCCACTTTTCCCTTACAAAAAAATGTATTAACCCCAACAAGAATTTCCATTAATTATAATCCACATAATAATGAACATGTCCTGTTGCTGCAGGATTATTTTCCTGCTGTAGCAAACTGTCTCAAAGGAAGATCCCACATCTGTATGAGCAGCGCTAACAGAGTGGACAAGGAGGTGACTACTGATATGGTTGCCTGGGAGATGTGTGCTGGGCTGGTGGAGTATAACTGTTTGTCTCTGTTAAACATACTTCTAGATGGCTGAAGTAGATGGGTAAAGGTTTTAACTCCTTGTTATTTCAACTTCTCTTGATGACATTTTAACCCATATTTTAACACAGAATCAACATTAGTTTTTTTTAAAGTATTTTTTTGAAGTTTAATTCACATTTGTTGACAATGATATATGAGCCAAAATTGAATATTGATCTGATGTCTTTGATCAGTTGGCAGCCTAGCCAATCTCCTATGATTATTTAGAAATAACTTTAGCTGAGCACAGCCATTTAAATGCCGTACAATAAGACGCACAATCACATTCTCAGAGGAATAAGCCCCAACAAAAGCCTGGTACAGAGGGAACACAAAGCACACAATACATTATGCTTCTTATTCCAATCTGGGCATTAATAATATGCCTCCACAGCATGAATTAGGCCAAGTCTTAGGGCGTCTCTCTGTTCTTAGCATACTGAACAAGCTGCCATTTCTACTACACAGAGAAGCCTAGTACCAAGAGGCTATGGGATTGTCTATCAATGTACTGCATCTGTAGTCTGTAGTTTACTTTGTATGTTTCTATGTTTTGGTTGGTCAGGGTGTGATCTGAGTGGGCATTCTATGTTGGATGTCTTGTTTGTCTATTTCTGTGTTTGGCCTGATATGGTTCTCAATCAGGGGCAGGTGTTAGTCATTGTCTCTGATTGGGAACCATATTTAGGTAGCCTGGGTTTCACTGTGTGTTTGTGGGTGATTGTTCCTGTCTCTGTGTTTTGCACCAGATAGGGCTGTTTTCGGTTTTCGTACGTTTGTTATTTTGTTAGTTTAATCGTGTATAGTTTCCTTTTCAAATAAAATGAATCACAACTACGCTGCATTTTGGTCCACTCCTCCTTCCCACAACGAAAGCCGTGACAGAATCACCCACCACAACAGGACCAAGGGCGTGGTAACAGGCAAAAGCAACAGCAGGAGCAACAAAAAAAGGAATGGACATGGGAGGACGAATTAGACGGAGAAGGACCCTGGGCTCAGCCTGGAGAATATCGCCGCCCCAAGGAAGAACTGGAGGCGGTAAAAGCGGAGAGGCGCCGGTATGAGGAGGCAGCACGGCGAAATGGACGGAAGCCCGAGAGTCAGCCCCAAAAATTTCTTGGGGGGGGGGGGCTCAGGGAGAGTGTGGCAGAGTCAGGAGTCAGACCTGAGCCCACTCTCCCTGTTTATCATGAGGAGCCAAGGAGGAGACCAGAACCAGAGCCGGTGTTGGAGGTGAGCGAAACAGAGACTGTGAAGGAGTTAATGGGGAAATTGGAGGAGAGAGTAATGAGGGAGTTGCTATGTTGGTGCTTTAAGTATGGAATTTGCCCGACGGAGTGTGTCGGGGATTTGATGGCACCTGGGTCAGCGCTCCATACTCATCCTGAGGTGCGTGTTAGTTGGCTGGTGAAGTTGGTGCCAGCCTCACGCACCAGGCCTCCTGTGCACCTCCCTAGCCTTGCATGTCCTGTGCCAGCACTGCTCTCAAGATCTCCAGTACGCCTTCATGGTCTAGCCCATCCTGTGCCACCTCCACACACCAGCCCTCCGATGGCAGCTCCCCGCACCAGGCTTCCTGTGCGTGTCCTCGGCCCAGTACCACCAGTGCCAGCACCACGGATCAGGCCTGCAGTGCGCCTCACCTCTCCAGCGCTGCCAGGAGCCTTCCTCCTCTCCTGCGCTGCCGGAGTCTCCCGCCTGTTCAGCGCAGCTAGAGCCTTCCTCCTCTACAGCGCTGCTGGAGTCTCCCACCTGTTTAGCGCTGCCAGAGCCTTCCGCCTCTACAGCATTGCCGGAGTCTCCTCCCTGTTTAGCGCAGCCAGAGCTGCCAGTCTGCATGGAGCAGCGAGAGCTGTCAGTCTGCATGGAGCAGCCAGAGCTGTCAGTCTGCATGGAGCAGCCAGAGCTGTCAGTCTGCATGGAGCAGCCAGAGCTGTCAGTCTGCATGGAGCAGCCAGAGCTGTCAGTCTGCATGGAGCAGCCAGAGCTGTCAGTCTGCATGGAGCAGCCAGAGATGTCAGTCTGCATGGAGCAGCCAGAGCTGTCAGTCTGCATGGAGCAGCCAGAGATGTCAGTCTGCATGGAGCAGCCAGGGATGCCAGTCTGCATGGAGCTGCCAGTCTGCATGGAGCTGCCAGTCTGCATGGAGCTGCCAGTCTGCATGGAGCTGCCAGTCTGCAAGGAGCTGCCAGTCTGCAAGGTGCTGCCAGAGCTGCCAGTCTGCATGGAGCAGCCGGAGCTGCCAGTCTGCATGGAGCTGCCAGTCTGCATGGAGCTGCCAGTCTGCAAGGAGCTGCCAGAGCTGCCAGTCTGCATGGAGCAGCCAGAGCTGCCAGTCTGCAAGAAGCCGCCAGAGCTGCCAGTCTGCAAGAAGCCGCCAGTCGCCAGTCTGCAAGAAGCAGCCGGAGTCACCAGTCAGCATGGAGCAGCCAGAGTCGCCAGTCAGCATGGAGCAGCCAGAGTCGCCAGTCAGCATGGAGCAGCCAGAGTCGCCAGTCAGCATGGAGCAGCCAGAGTCGCCAGTCAGCATGGAGCAGCCAGAGCTGCCAGTCAGCATGGAGCAGCCAGAGTCGCCAGTCAGCATGGAGCAGCCAGAGTCGCCAGTCAGCATGGAGCAGCCAGAGTCGCCAGTCAGCATGGAGCAGCCAGAGTCGCCAGTCAGCATGGAGCAGCCAGAGCTGCCAGTCTGCATGGAGCTGCCAGTCTGCATGGAGCTGCCAGTCTGCATGGAGCTGCCAGTCTGCATGGAGCTGCCAGTCTGCATGGAGCTGCCAGTCTGCATGGAGCTGCCAGTCTGCATGGAGCTGCCAGTCTGCAGCTGCCAGTCTGCATGGAGCAGCCAGAGCTGCCAGTCTGCAAGAAGCCGCCAGAGCTGCCAGTCTGCAAGAAGCCGCCAGAGTCGCCAGTCAGCATGGAGCAGCCAGAGCCGCCAGTCAGCATGGAGCAGCCAGAGCCACCAGTCAGCATGGAGCAGCCAGAGCCGTCAGTCTGCCAGGATCCGCCAGTCAGCCAGACTCCTCCAGATCTGCCAGTCAGCCAGTCTCCTCCAGATCCGCCAATCTGCCAGACTCCTCCAGATCCGCCAGTCAGCCAGACTCTTCCAGATCCGCCAGTCAGCCAGACTCTTCCAGATCCGCCAGTCAGCCAAACTCTTCCAGATCTGCCAGTCAGCCAAACTCTTCCAGATCTGCCAGACTCTTCCAGATCTGCCAGTCTGCCAGATTCTTCCAGATCCGCCAGTCAGCCAGATTCTTCCAGATCCGCCAGTCAGCCAGGATCTGCCAGAGTCTTCCTCCTCTCCTGTGCTGCCGGAGTCTCCCGCCTGTCCGGCGCTGCTGCCGGGGTCTCCCGCCTGTCCGGCGCTGCTGCCGGGGTCTCCCGCCTGTCCGGCGCTGCTGCCGGGGTCTCCCGCCTGTCCGGAGCTGCTGCCGGAGTCTCCCGCCTGTCCGGAGCTGCTGCCGGAGTCTCCCGCCTGTCCGGAGCTGCTGCCGGAGTCTCCCGCCTGTCCCGAGCTGCCCCTCTGTCCCGAGCTGCCCCTTTGTCCCGAGCTGCCCCTCTGTCCCGAGCTGCCCCTCTGTCCCGTGTTGTTAAGTAGGGTTGCCGTGGCTGGGAGGTCACGGAAGCGGACAAGGTGAGGGAAGACTGCGGTGAACTGGGGGCCTCGTCCAGCACCAGAGCCGCCACCGCGGACAGATGCCCACCCAGACCCTCCCCGATAGGTTCAGGTTTTGCGGCCGGAGTCCGCACCTTGGGGGGGGTACTGTCACGCCCTGGCCATAGTTTACTTTGTATGTTTCTATGTTTTGGTTGGTCAGGGTGTGATCTGAGTGGGCATTCTATGTTGGATGTCTTGTTTGTCTATTTCTGTGTTTGGCCTGATATTGTTCTCAATCAGGGGCAGGTGTTAGTCATTGTCTCTGATTGGGAACCATATTTAGGTAGCCTGAGTTTCACTGTGTGTTTGTGGGTGATTGTTCCTGTCTCTTTGTAGCACCTTTTTTTCTAAGAGTGTACAAGTTGAAAACCAACCCATAAAAATAAGTCTGGCCAATGGTGATGGTGTACATTTACACCACAAACCTAACGACAACTCGGTCAATCTTCAGTCCCTGCAGAAATCTTAATTGAGGAAATGACACTTCCGGCCTGACATTAAATGAAGCCTTTAATAGCCTGACCCTACCAGCTACCATGTTAGACAGCAGAGTTACACGTTATTATCAGGTTAATTAGATGATTAAAAGGTGCTTGTTCAAAACAGCATTTCAAAATAAAAGTTATTTGTTGTCTTGACACTGACAGTCTTGTACCCAAAACGATATTTCTCCAAAATAACAGTAGTAAATCTAACAATGTGTCACGCCCTCCCTCCCGCGCTCGACATCGCAGGTCTACTAACCACCGGTCCTGGCAACCCACAGTTTTCTCCTTGATTAACGCCCCTTTATTTATCCCTCAGTTGTCTTCAGTCACTAGGTGTTATTGTTTTCTCTCACGTTATGTACCTCAAGAAGCCAATAAACACAGAGAATAACATGTCAACATTGAATGGGGAGAAAATGTGATCAGAACTACGATTACTGGTCCTATTGTGTCATGTTTGTTCATTTGCTTCGGTTCTTTATTAAAATCACCTTCTTCACCATTTTGCTGACTCCCGGCATATACGCTACACAATGCTAAGCCCTTGGTTTACTACAATGTGACGAACGGAGTGAGAAGTGCTGAGTAATTATGCCAAATGTGTCAGATAGTCTCACAGTAACCATGCAAAGAACCTTTCTGGTACTGGTCCAGGCAACAGCAGTACATAACAGATAGATAGCCAGGCTCTAGGTACACTCTTAGCACATTTATTTCTATCTAGAACCAAAAATGTTATTCGGCTGTCCCCATAGGAGAACCTTTTGATGAACCCCTTTTGGGTCCAGGTAGAACAATTTTAGGTTCCATGTAGAACCCTTTCCACAGAGGGTTCTACATGGAACCCAAAACTGTCCTACCTTGAACCAAAAAGGGTTCTCAGATGGGGACAGCCACAAAATGCCTTTGGAACACTTTTTTCTAAGAATGTAGCGATTGTTGGGGTTGGAGCTCTTGGCATAGAAGTTAGAGACAAAAAGAGTTGGCACCCAGAGCAGAATGACAGCTGAGCTGGCCTCAAACAACCTCCCCCTGCCAAGCTCTCAAACAACCTCCCCCTGGTAAGCTCTCAAACAACCTCCCCCTGGTAAGCTCTCAAACAACCTCCCCTGGTAAGCTCTCAAACAACCTCCTCCTGGTAAGCTCTCAAACAACCTCCTCAGAGCAGATGGGTCAGGGCAGGTGGGTCAGGGCAGGTGGGTCAGGGCGGATCGGTCAGGGCGGGTGGGTCAGTGTGGGTCAGGGTGGATGGGTGGGTGGGTCAGGGTGGATGGGTCAGTGTGGGTGGGTGGGTCAGGGTGTATGGGTCAGGGCAGATGGGTCAGGGCAGGTGGGTCAGGGCGGGTCAGGTGGGTGGGTGGGTCAGGGTGGATGGGTCAGTGTGGGTCAAGGTGGGTGGATGGGTGAGGGTGGATGGGTCAGGGTGGATGGGTCAGGGCAGATGGGTCAGGGCGGATGGGTCAGGGCGGATGGGTCAGGGTGGATGGGTCGGGGCGGATGGGTCAAGGCGGATGGGTCAGGGCAGATGGGTCAGGGCGGATGGGTCAGGGTGGCTGGCTGGGTGGATGGGTCATGGTGGTTGGGTCTGGTTTGGTTGTTTAAGCAATAAGGCACAACTGGGTGTGTTATATGGCCATTATACCACAGGTAAGGGCTGTTCTGGATACAGCCGTTAGCCGTGGTATATTGGCCATATACCACAAACTCCAGAGGTGCCTTATTGCTATTATAAACTGTTTACCAACTTAATTAGAACAGTAAAATGTACTTTTTTATCATACCCGTGGTTTACGGTGTTTCAGACAATCAACATTCAGGGCTCAAACCACCGGGTTTATAATATTCAATAAGATAGAAACGTAGGTTGTTGCTGTTGCGCTGTGCATAGGACCTATAACATCAAACATCCCTCCAAAGCCCAACCCAACTTCAAGAAGCCAATAAACACAGAGAATAACATGTCAAAATTGAATGGGGAGAAAATGTGATCAGAACTACGATTACTGGTCCTATTGTGTCATGATGAATGAGCCAATTATATTTGTATCCGACTCCCTCCACATTCTTGTATTGTAATGTTGCATCCCAGAGTGAACACAACACCGGTCCACTACATATAATCGGAGCAATTTATCTCATTGGAGTGGGTCTTTCTGTTCAATCACAGTCTAAGTGGTAATGCCCTGTCGTCGATGTACTCCTTAAAGACATCCTCCAGTGATTTTCTCTTTTTCTGTTGAAAGGTGATAACCCAAGTATGAGTACACTACCATTCAAAGGTTTGGGGTCACTTAGAAATGTCCTTGCTTTGAAACAAAAGCAATTTTTTGGTCCATTAAAATAACATAAAATTGATCAGAAATACAGTGTAGACATTGTTAATGTTGTAAATTACTACTGTAGCTGGAAACGGCAGATGTTTTTATGGAATATCTACATAGGCGTAGAGGCTCATTTTCAGCAACCATCACTCCTGTGTTCCAATTGCACATTGTGTTAGCTAATCCAAGTTTATAATTTTAAAAGGCTAATTGATCATTAGAAAACCCTTTTGCAATTATGTTAGCACAGCTGAAAATTGTTGTGCTGATTGAAGAAGCAATAATACTTTTACTTGAGACATTTTCTATTAGGGTTTCTTTACTTTTACTCAAGTATGACAATTGAGTACTTTTTCCACCACTGCTGCTATGCCTCATGTAAGGGACTCCAGCCCCATTTCCTTCCTGAAAAGCAATAAGATCATTCATCCAATACAGTGAGACAATTATAGACTATCTCAATAAATAAGAGGCATAACACTCAAACAGTCTCACACACATAATTCAACCAATTGGGGTGGTGCTACAGGAGAGTTTGCGCCTTTGCTTTAATGTGCACAGTGTCCATCATGGTACTTTGAGAACCTGCCGCCATTTGATGCATTGAACCTCCCACCGTTGGGTATCACATTATTTGGATAGTCCATCTGGAGATGTTCTACAGATTATCTACAGGCTATCAGTAACATTTCAACTAACTATCTACTAACCCTAACCTTAGCCCTAGCCCTAACCCTTATCCTAACCCTAACCCTTATTCTAAGCCTAACCTCTAACCCTTATTCTAAACATAACCTGAATCGGTACCTTATGAAGCAGTTGCTTATCAACAGATAGTTTGTTGATAGTATGACCATCTGTAGAGCATCTACAGATGGAAAATCCGGACTATCCAAATAAAGTGTGACCAGATGTTGATTAGGTTACCTGTTGGACTATTCTTAACATTCTTACAACAGCATGCAAATGTTATTGTCCACTTACAAAATCACAGAAAAGGAAATGTAAAAAATATACATATATAATAAATATGGCTTCGTCAGTATTAGTGAAAAAATATTAACGACATTTCACATAATCAACATTAGTTTCAAAATTTATAGCCTACTTAATACAAATATATTTCCTAGCCCATAGAAGAGGAAAAAACTATTCAAACGTTATAATAATGCCAGGCTATAATAAAGATAACGGTCCACGCAGCGCGCCCACTAATAAACATGCACTTGTTCCAAGGCAGCAGCCTGTGCGCACGGCACAACATCCGTTTTTTTCCAACGTAAACTATTCAATAATACCGTTCACAAACTAGATTATTACCTACATATTACATTTAGGACGACAATAAACTATGGCTTTGTCATGTCTGCTTACCCAAAACACGAAGGAATAGACGACGAGGAGCGTTTTGAGGCAGGTTATCACTGGTTTGGTCTCCATTCTTCTTGACGCCATTCTACTGTAAAATGGGGCGCTGGGTTTTCAGCGGGGCTGCGTTGCTGTGATTCTCCACTGGGCTTTGTTGGTTCAGTTGATCCACCCGCAGTCTTTCACAGCGCAGTCGCTCTCTCCTCACTGGCCGTAAATGAATGAGCTGCAGGTGGTTCTACAGGCCTCGGACCTCACCATGCGCCGTCTGGCGGGGTTCACGGGTTACTGTGAAAACCCTGATCAATGACTATTATGGGGTGTATATAACAGGTGTTACAAAGTAAATGAATCATTTTAAAATACGTGTTGCATTTTATGTGAAAGTCGTTACAAAACATTATAATACTTGTTTAAAGTCAAAGCCTATTTATTGCACTTGTTTTTTTTTTAACTATTAGGGGTACAACTATTGAAAATAAATTAATCCACAAATTAAGCCACAAGTCTTTTGCTCAATGTAAAAGCAAGATGGTTGGCTGCAAAGGAGGTATTGCCATTTGGAGAGTGACTAAAGTTCATGTGATCATCTGACAAGGTGTGAAAAGTGTTCACAGACTGGTAACAGAATTGACAGGCTGGTGTTCCATGTGAGATTGCAACGTATCGTGAAACTGCAAGGGGAAGATCTTAGCAACCAACGGGGGCATAGGATCCACAAACATAGTCTAATAGGCCAGTTCACCTCGTCCAGGCTAACTGTGAAGTCAGGAGGACTTCGAGAGTTAGGTGTTATAGCCAGACTAAGGGAAACCTAGCCACAGAGTTAAACACCATCTTTGACCATGGGTGTATTATTAGTTGATTCAGTTAATTGTCTGTTGTAAAACCGGTTTGAACCAAACGGGGAGATGCCTAACTGAATTTGTCCAATAAAAACTATTGGTTTTACGTTTGGAGTAAACGGTATCCGACTAATGAATACACCCCTGGCACTGACCGCACAAAAGACACCGGTAACCATCTTACCCACTTATCTGTCGGCACGTTCCTCTGCCCAGGTGTTCCTTACGCCTGCCACATCTTACAACGCCTGGATAGGTCTTTAACATATCAGCTAACCGCATCATAATGTTATAGCAATCTGTCAGTCGATGACACAATCGATGACGTTGCACGCAACCGTTCGTTGACTAAGGGAACGTAACGTATGGCTGCATAATAGAAGTTGATCCCTGCGCTGGTTTTCAGTTTATAATATGCTTCCTCCCCTCTGCCCTGCCTCATTCCCCTTCAGATCTGAGACCGCTGGATAAATGTAAGCAAAAAGGGAACATTATTTCTGCCAATTGCTTTCAACAGACGCCCCAGATGTGCGAGGGGGACTGACCAAATGACACAGGGGAGGGTGCGACTCGAATCAAAATGAAATGCAACCTTGGTTGCTACAGGTGAAATTTTGTTTACATCCGGGTTGTTTCGGACGAAAACAACACACAACACGCATAGAAGCAGCTAACCCTGTGTAGTGTAGTTGCTAAGCCGATTTGACACTACGATGGCAGGGGAGACAGAAGACGAGATACCTGGTAAGATAGCTCGCTATATAGCTAACGTTAACTAGTTAACATTATTTCACCCGTTTGAAAATGTTTCGGAATGAACATGAAATATATTGCTTGCTAACGTTAGCTAGTGGGCTAGCTAACATAAACTATCACGCATGAGCAAAGTAGCCAGGCAAGATAACGCTAGTTAAAATTAGCTAACAAGCTGGCAACAAGGGACAACCGCCGTGTGCGCCGTTGTTTACGTCTGTCACGGAGAATGTGGTAAGCTATCTAAATTAGCTTCTAGTGGTGTATTATTGTTTGGACTAGATGGGATACAGTTTATATCAGAGTGGACTTTGAGTAGCAGGTTATGAGAATTGGGTTAAAGGGCCAGTGCAACCAACAACGTGATTTCCCAGTGTTTTATTTATATATATTTCCATACTATGAGGTTGCAATAATACTGTGAAATTGTGGAAATTATGACAATGTCCTTTTAGCTGTTTGAAAAAACACACTTGTAATTTCAGCCTGCTTTGGTGGGATGGAGTTTGGGGATAAATGAGTTAAAACACCAATAAGAAAGAGTTCCAAACCTCTGCCAATAACAGCTAGTTTTTTTTCTCAGTTTTCCCCTCCCCATTCAGACCACACCGACAGTCCTAGTTAAATTGTTTGAGAAATTGCTAGTATTTTCTAACTATTTTTGTTTATTTTTGACTATTTTAATTGAAAACAATCACATTAAGGTACTTCATTGTTACCCAGAAATTATTTGATATTGAGATAAAAAAAAAAAAAATGGCTGTATTGGAACTTTTCGGGCTCCTGAGTGGTGCAGCGGGCTAACGCAATGCATCTTAGTGCAAGAGGCATCACTACAGTCACTGGTTCAAATCCAGGCTCTATCACATCTGGCCGTGATTGGGAGTCCCATAGGGCAGCGCACCTTTGGCCCAGCGTCGTCCGGGTTTGGCCGGGGTAGGCGGTCATTGTAAATAAGAATTTGTAGTTAACTGACTTGCCTAGTTAATTTAAAAAAATAAAATGTTGGGTTGGGGTTAGGTAAAATGCATAATTTGATGTCAATTTGTATCCCATCTAGCCATGACTGTGTATTATTAGCTGGCTATCTAGCTGTTTGAAGTGTGATCGATGTTGTTTGTGTTCTAACAGAAACGGGAGCAGTCTTCACCTTTGGAAAAAGCAAATTTGCAGATAACGTCCCCAGTAAATTTTGGCTGAAAAATGATGTACCTCTGAAAGTAGCCTGTGGAGATGAGCACACAGCTTTGATCACAGGTCAGTGACCGATCACATTTTCTAATTGATGGTAGTGATCAGAGCCATATGACAATGGGCCTGCAATTCTGAAGAACATGCAACACCTGAAGTAGGATAAAATCATTTGCTAACACACCAATCACACATTTCAAATAAATGTTTATGCAAATGAAATGCTGCTCAACTGCAGCTTCTATTAGTATTAATGTCGCTGTTCCTGTAGCTTTCTCAAGTGGTTTTATTGATTTATTTTTCAACAGAGAATGGCAAGCTTTTCATGTTTGGCAGTAACAACTGGGGTCAGCTGGGTTTGGGATCAAAGACCATGGTGAACAAGCCCACTTGTGTGAAAGGTGGGTCTAAATTTGCTCTCCCTTTGTTTTGGGTCAAAAGCAGTACTCTCTTGTATTGCTGTCATACACAGCTACTTATCTCCCCTTGAATGTACTAGACAAGAGGGAGTGGGGGACGACGACAGACAATATAGCTACTGAAATCAAATGTCCAATGATGTTTTTCCCCCACAAAATTAGTTGGATTTTCTGTGGCTTAAACTAAGTAATGATGCTGTTGTTTTGTAAATTGTGAATGGGTATACTAGTAGCAGGAGACAAAGAGAGATTTGTCACTGCTGTAATCCCAATCTGGAGGGGTCTGTAATCTGGAATAATCTAATCTTCCGAGCAGGAGGGCAGCAGAGGAGAGAAAGAGAGGGTTGGCCTGCTATTGTGGCTGATTGCAATCTGAAAATGGGTGTCTTTCTCATTCTTGTTTTCTCTAAGCTTTGAAGTCTGAAAAGGTGCGGCTTGCAGCCTGTGGAAGAAATCACACTATAGTTTACACTTGTAAGTACACAGTTATGACCACAGGTACAATATAAATGATGACATGTACCAAATTATGATCATATTACTAAGTGAAAGTTGACTCTTTGTGTCCTGCAAGGACTATGCCTTTAAGTAGGCCTTTTGCCGAGTTTCAGAAGAAAGTTCTTTGTTTCTGGCCATTTTGAGCCTGTAATCGAACCTGCATATGCTGCTGCTCCAGATACATAACTAGTCTAAAGAAGGTTAGTTTTATTGCTTCTTTAATCAGAACAACAGTTTTAAGCTTCAACATAATTGCAAAAGGGTTTTCTAATGATCAATTAGCCTTTTAAAATGATAAACTTGGATTAGCAAACACAAAGTGCCATTGGAACACAGGAGTGATGGTTGCTGATAATGGGCCTCTGTACGCCTATGTAGATATTCCATAAAAAATAATCAATTTCCACTTACAATAGTCATTTACAACATTAACAATGTCTACACTGTATTTCTGATCAATTTGATATTTTAATGGACCAAAAAATGTGCTTTTCTTTAAAAAATAAGGACATTTCTAATTGACCCCAAACTTTTGAACGGTAGTGTACATACATACATACATACATGCATACATACATACATACATACAGTGGGGCAAAAAAGTATTTAGTCAGCCACCAATTGTGCAAGTTCTGCCACTTAAAAAGATGAGGCCTGTAATTTTCATCATAGGTACACTTCAACTATGACAGACAAAATGAGAAAAAAAAATCAGAAAATCACATTGTAGGATTTTTAATTAATTAATTGGCAAATTATGGTGGAAAATGAGTATTTGGTCAATAACAAAAGTTTATCTCAATACTTTGTTATATACCCTTTGTTGGCAATGACAGAGGTCAAACGTTTTCTGTAAGTCTTCACAAGTTTTTCACACACTGTTGCTGGTATTTTGGCCCATTCCTCCATACAGATCTCCTCTAGAGCAGTGATGTTTTGGGGCTGTTGCTGGGCAACACAGACTTTCAACTCCCTCCAAAGATTTTCTATGGGGTTGACATCTGGAGACTGGCTAGGCCACTCCAGGACCTCGAAATGTGTCTTGTTTGGGATCATTGTCATGCTGAAAGACCCAGCCACGTTTCATCTTCAGTGCTGATGGAAGGAGGTTTTCACTCAAAATCTCACGATACATGGCCCTATTCATTATTTCCTTTACACGGATCAGTCGTCCTGGTCCCTTTGCAGAAAAACAGCCCCAAACCATGATGTTTCCACCCCCATGCTTCACAGTAGGTATGGTGTTCTTTGGATGCAACTCAGCATTTCTTTGTCCTCCAAACAGGGCCAGTTGAGTTTTTACCAAAAAGTTGTATTTTGGATTCATCTGACCATATGATATTCTCCCAATCTTTTTCTGGATCATCCAAATGCTCTCTAGCAAACTTCAAACGGGCCTGGACATGTACTGGCTTAAGCAGGGGGACACGTCTGGCACTGCAGGATTTTAGTCCCTGGCAGTGTAGTGTGTTACTGATGGTAGGCTTTGTTACTTTGGTCCCAGCTCTCTGCAGGTCATTCACTAGGTCCCCCCGTGTGGTTCTGGGATTTTTACTTTTTATTTTTACTTGTGATCATTTTGACCCCACGGGGTGAGATCTTGCGTGGATCCCCAGATCGAGGGAGATTATCAGTGGTCTTGTATGTCTTCCATTTCCTAATAATTGCTCCCACAGTTGATTTCTTCAAACCAAGCTGCTTACCTATTGCAGATTCAGTCTTCCCAGCCTGCTGCAGGTCTACAATTTTGTTTATGGTGTCCTTTGACAGCTCTTTGGTCTTGGCCATAGTGGAGTTTGGAGTGTGAATGTTTGAGGTTGTGGACAGGTGTCTTTTATACTGATAACAAGTTCAAACAGGTGCCATTAATACAGGTAACGAGTGGAGGACAGAAGTTACAGGTCTGTGAAAGCCAAAATCTTGCTTGTCTGTTGGTGACCAAATACTTATTTTCCACCATAATTTGCAAATAAATTCTTTAAAAATCCTACAATGTGATTTTCTGGATTTTTTTCCCTAATTTTGTCTGTCATAGTTGAAGTGTACCTATGATGAAAATTACAGGCCTCTCTCATCTTTTTAAGTGGGAGAACTTGCAGAATTGGTGGCTGACTAAATACTTTTTTGCCCCACTGTACATACATACATACATATATGCATACATACATACATACATACATACATACATACATACATACATACATACATACATACATACATACATACATACATACATGCATACATGCATACATACATACATACATGCATACAGTACAGTACTAGTCAAAGATTTGGACACCGACTCATTGCGACTGCACTTGAAGTAAACTTCCAAAGTTCTTGAAATTTTCCGTATTGACTGACTTTCACGTCTTAAAGTAATGATGGACTATTGTTTCTCTTTGCTTATTTGAGCTGTTCTTGCCTTAATATGGACTTTGTCTTTTACAAAATAGGGCCATCTTCTGTATACCACCCATACCGTGTCACAAAACAACTGATTGGCTCAAATGCATTAAGAAGGACATACATTCCACAAATTAACTTTTAACAAGGCACACCTGTTAATTGAAATGCATTCCAGGTGAATACCTCATGAAGCTGGTTGAGAGAATGCCAAGAGTGTGCAAAGCTGTCATCAAGGCAAAGGGTGGCTACTTTGAAGAATAGAACATATATTTTGATTATCTTTAACACTTTTTTTGTTTACTAAATGATTCCATAAGTGTTATTTCATAGTTTTGATGTCTTCACTATTATTTTGCAATTTAGAAAATAGTCAAAATAAAGTAAAAACCCTTGAATGCATAGGTGTTCTAAAACGTATGATGTGTATATATATATATATAAATAAATAAACACAGGAAAGTGAAGTTTAGCCTTTAATGTTTTATATTATAATCCTTGTGGTAGTAGAACTGAGACTGATTCATGTATGTGTCCTGTCCACAGCTCGGGGAAACGTGTACTCTACCGGTGGAAACAACGAAGGTCAGCTCGGTCTGGGAGACTGTGAGGAGAGGACAGCCTTCCAATTGGTGGACTTCTTCAGTTCACATGGACCAATCAAAATGCTTGCTGCCGGCTCCAACACCTCTGCTGCCCTCACAGGTAAGAATCTCCCGTTATAAGTCATAACCTCTGAGTTACAACTATGAGTGTCTTCTGGTTCATATTGATGACAAACATTTTTACTTCATAGACCAGAGTTGCACTAATTTACTATCAACTGTCTATATTTCTGTTGCTCCTCCTCACCTGGTTTTTGCTGTAAATAATCACGGTGATGATGTCCTTGTTCTAGAGAGTGGAACGCTGTTCATGTGGGGTGACAACACTGAGGGTCAGATCGGCCTGGGGAAGGAGAGCAGTGCCCTGACCCCCCAGGAGGTCACTGTGGGTCGGCCAGTGGCCTGGGTGTCCTGTGGGTACTACCACTCTGCCTTCGTCACTGGTGAGGGGACAATGGTATAGCCTACTTCAGCACTGTCAGTGTGGCAGGTCACATGATTCCACAACTTTGTAGGAATAGGGAGTTACCCCATTGTGTATGAACATGTCATTTTTCTTGGGTTGGTAGAATAATGTCTAGATATAGATATAAAAATAGGTAAATATGTTAATGCAATTAATCAACAGGGAATCTCTTTTGTCACAGTTGACGGGGGCCTGTACACATTTGGGGAGTGTGACAGCGGCAAACTGGGCCTGGCCACGGGTCAGCTCCATGGACACCGCATGCCCCAGCTGGTGAAGGGCATCACAGACCAGGTGACCCAGGTGGCATGTGGAGGTGGGCACACCGTGGCTGTGACAGGTAGGCAGCTTGGTGTCAACCAATGGACAGTTGACTCTCACAAGGCTGTGGCTTTCTGCATGTCCCATGAACAGGTTTTGGTCCCATTTTGAGAGTGTCCTTAAAATGCTCGTATTTATCCAAATAGTGAAGTTAGGTCGTGTAAAGTCTAAATGCACATTGTTATAAGATTTTGTTGTACCTGTTTGTGGTTGTGTACTACTTTTATGTTTTATATGCGTAATGAAACTGTCTGGGGTTTTTCTCCATGGCACAAAGCATCAGGAGATAGTGGGTTAACCATGTAGCGCTGTGTTTGATTTGACTCTAGAGGAGGACCTGTACACCTTTGGCCTGGGTCAGTTTGGTCAGCTGGGCCAGGGGACCTTCATCTTTGAGGCGAGGCTGCCCAGAGCGGTGGATCACTTCAGGAAGGGCCGAGTACGACAGGTGATGTGTGGGGAGAACCACACTGCTGTCATCACAGGTAAACAGGCTTAGCGGACACCATTTTCACCCCAAAACAGTTATAATTCAGAAAATGTTACAAAGATATTGTAAATGTGCAAACTTTTATACAACAGTGGTACTAGCATTTTATGAATAAACTCCATTTCTATTTGCCATGATTAACATTGCTCGCGTCTATTAAGTTGACTGACACGTAGTTGTCATGGTTTCAGACAATGGTCTTCTCTATACCTTTGGGGACGGGAGACATGGGAAGCTGGGTCTTGGAGAGGAGAACTTCACCAATCAATTCAAGCCCACTCTCTGTCCACGCTTCCTCAAGTACAACGTCCAAGCGGTATGTACAGTTGAAGTCGGAAGTTTACATACACCTTAGCCAAATACATTTAAACTCAGTTTTTCACAATTGCTGACATTTAATCCTAGTAAAAATTCCCTGTCTTAGGTCAGTTAGGATCACCACTTTATTTTAAGAATGTGAAATGTCAGAATAATAGTAGAGTGATTTCTTTCAGCTTTTATTTCTTTCATCACATTTCCAGTGGCTCAGGTTTTACATGCACTCAATTAGTATTTGGTAGCATTGCCTTTAAATTGTTTAGCGTGGGCCGTTTCGGGTAGCCATCCACAAGTTTCCCACAATAAATTGGGTGAATTTTGGCCCATTCCTCCTGACAGAGCTGGTGTAACCGAGTCTGGTTTGTAGGCCTCCTTGATTGCGCATGCTTTTTCAGTTCTGACCACAAATGTTCTATAGGATTGAGGTTAAGGCTTTGTGATGGCTACTCCAATACCTTGACGTTGTTGTCCCTAAGCCATTTTGCCACAACTTTGGAAGTATGCTTGGGGTCATTGTCCGTTTGGAAGACTCATTTGCGACCAAGCTTTAACTCCCTGACTGATGTCTTGAGATGTTGCTTCAATATATCAACATAATTTTAAATTCCTCATGATGCCATCTATTTTGTGAAGTTCACCAGTCCCTTCTGCAGCAAAGCACCCCCACAACATGATGCTGCCACCCCCGTGCTTCACGGCTGGGATGGTGTTCTTCAGCTTGCAAGCCTCCCCCTTTTTCCTCCAAACATAACAATGGTCATTATGGCCAAACAGTTCTATGTTTGTTTCATCAGACCAGAGGACATTTCTCCAAAAGGTATGATCTTTGTCCCCATGTGCAGTTGCAAACCGTAGTCTGTCTTTTTTCATGTAGTTTTTGAAGCAGTGGTTTCTTCCTTGCTGAGCTGCCTTTCAGGTTATGTCGATATAGGACTCGTTTTACTGTGGATATAGATACTTTTGTACCTGTTTTCTCCAAAATCTTCACAAGGTCTTTTGCTGTTGTTCTGGGATTGATTTGCACATTTCACACCAAAGTACCTCATCTCTAGGAGACAGAATGCATGAAGGCTGCGTGGTCCCAAGGTGTTACTTGAATATTATTGTTTGTACAGATGAACGTGGTACTTTCAGGCATTTGGAAATTGCTCCCAAGGATGAACCAGACTTGTGGAGGTCTTCCATTTTTTTTTCCGAAGTTCTTGGCTGATTTCTTTTGATTTTCTCATGATGTCAAGCAAAGATGCAGTGAGTTTGAAGGTAGGCCTTGAAATACATCCACAGGTACACCTCCAATTGACACAAATGTCAATTAGCCTATCAGAAACTTCTAAAGCCATGACATAATTTTCTTGAATTTTCTAAGCTGTTTAAAGGCACAGTCAACTTAGTGTATGTAAACTTCTGACCCACTGGAATTGTGATGCAGTGAAATAATGTCTGTAAACAATTGTTGGAAAAATGACTTGTGTCATGCACAAAGTAGATGTCCTTACCGACTTGCCAAAACTATAGTTTGTTAACAAGACATTTGTGGAGTGGTTGAAATACGAGTTTTAATGCCTCCAACCTAAGTGCGTTAACTTCCGACTTCAACTGTACCTCATGTTTTCAACTGAAGGCTGAATTGTAATTTCAGAATTTCACTTTGACATCATAGCATCGCTGATGCCAAATTGAAAATTTTGCACATTTATCTCAAGTTTAGATTTTTCCCTGAAAGCGTAAAAAAGTGATGATAGTTGGACATCCAGTCTTATCTTATAATTTTGTCTCGTGCAAGATTCAGGTCAATTACATGTTGTCTTTGTTCCAGGTGACATGCGGAGGTTGCCACATGCTGGTTCTAGCCAAGCCCAGAGACAAGAGCTGCCAGGAAGTGACTCTGGAGGAGAATGATGTCACAGAGGACTACCTGGAGAAGTCCTACACAGAGCTCTTAGGGGACACCCTCACCTCCACCCCTGCTTCCCTGAACAGTAGCCTCTCTGCCCGGGTCAGGAGGAGAGAGAGGGTGGGTACTGGGTACTGGCCTGGGGGTCCACACATGTAAAAGTGGGAGTGTTGGGAGTCTCAACATCCAGTCCCTGAACCGCCACATGTCCCTGGGATGTTGCGGTCTAGTTCCTCAGATAGTTGTCTGAAACTATTGAGTCAGTGTTTGTTTTAATGTTAGTGGCCTGGTTCTCTAAGGAGATCCCTAACTAGACATCCTTCACCTTTTAGCACTGTCAACATGGAGCCTAATCATGGGCCAAACAAGTAGTGGATATAAGTAACAACATGGAGCATAATCATGGGCCTAACAAGTAGTGGATATAAGTAACAACCTGGAGCCTAATCATGGGCCTAACAAGTAGTGGATATAAGTAACAACCTGGAGCATAATCATGGGCCTAACAAGTAGTGGATATAAGTAACAACATGGAGCATAATCATGGGCCTAACAAGTAGTGGATATAAGTAACAACATGGAGCATAATCATGGGCCTAACAAGTAGTGGATATAAGTAACAACCTGGAGCATAATCATGGGCCTAACAAGTAGTGGATATAAGTAACAACCTGGAGCCTAATCATGGGCCTAACAAGTAGTGGAGATGAATATCAACCTGGAGCCTAATCATGGGCCTAACAAGTAGTGGATATAAGTAACAACATGGAGCCTAATCATGGGCCTAACAAGTAGTGGATATAAGTAACAGCATGGAGTATAATCATGGGCCTAACAAGTAGTGGATATAAGTAACAGCATGCAGTATAATCATGGGCCTAACAAGTAGTGGATATAAGTAACAACATTGGGCCTAATCATGGGCCTAACAAGTAGTGGAGATAAGTAACAACATGGAGCCTAATCATGGGCCTAACAAGTTGTGGATATAAGTAACAACCTGGAGCCTAATCATGGGCCTAACAAGTTGTGGATATAAGTAACAACATGGAGCCTAATCATGGGCCTAACAAGTAGTGGATATAAGTAACAACCTGGAGCCTAATCATGGGCCTAACAAGTTGTGGATATAAGTAAGCTAGCTAAGCTAACACAGCTAACTAACCCTGTGTTCTCTGTTTCAGGAGCGTTCACCAGAGCAGTTTGGGCTCATGTTCCGGACCCTGCCCCCCCTGACGTCCGAACACCTCAATACCTCCGCACCCCTGCCCGTGTCCAGCCAGACCATCCCCTCCAGTCTGCCCCCCAAGGAGCTAACCAACAGAAAGGTGCACAACGGCATTCACCAACACAGGAGCACTGGGTCTAACAAGAAGGGTATCTACACTGAACTACATTGCATTACATTACATTGCAGGCATATCTGTTTCGAATGTTGAACTATTTAGAAAACACGCATATTCCTTGGTGAAGCATTGCATTTTCAACAGCTAGCATGGTCCCTTTTTCATTATCACATCACAATGCAGTTCTTCACATTTCTCCTAACTTCTCTTGAGCCTATATATTCCTTTTTAAGAAGTGAAAAGATTCTTGTGATATTTTGTTGGTGGCAGAAAAGAGGTCAGCTGAGAAGGGAAGGGATGAGGGAGACAGCAGCACTGTGGAGAACATGATGGACAACGAGAGTGTTAAAGATCTGGGAGACACCACGGACTTCCTCAACATGGTGAGTCACCAACCCAATTCTGTCCTGTACATTCTGTGGCGCTTTCATACAGAAGTTCTGTACAAAAGTCTCTTCTTTGTGACAGACTCATGTGATGAAAATGGACCCCAGTGACAAGACGTTGACGTTGTCCCCTGTACAGAAGGTAAGATGCACACACAGCATAACTGTCAACTAAGGATTTTTCTTATTATGATCAAGCAGCTTCTGCGCACTGACCAGCAAGCTCCTTGCAAAATTACTCGGCACTATCAATATGTCTTCCTGAACAAGGGACGGTCTGACTGAGGAACTCAGGGCATGCACTTTCATTTACGTCACGCTAGCCATTCTGCTTCCCTGTACCATTTACAGTGACTATCTACCATCTGTCTGTGTTTTTCTTTCAGCGTTGAGCTCTATTGAGTTCTTCACTCTGTTTTCTCTGCATGTTTACTATTTTCCTCTAACTATTTCATATTTTCTTCATCCTCTGCTTCCTGGTGCTGGTGATAGAGGAAGGGTAAGCTTGTGAAAGGGCATGGTAAGGCTGGGGAACAGCCAGAACTCTGTACCCCTAGGAGGGTGGATCCCACCCCACGGGGGGCACTGCCCACAGAGCTGCTGAGGAGCTCCAGTGACAGGTCTCTGGTGGTAGAGAAGAGACCACGCCACAGGACTGCCCAGGGCAAAGGCAGTGACAAGGAGAACCTCGTTGTGGCTCTGGAGGCGATAAAGCCTGCTGAGCCGAAGGCTGGCCCTGCCAAGCCCTCCAGCATAGGGGACATTAGCACGGCCAAGTCCAAACCCTGTCTGTCCGCACAGAAAAAACAACTGTTAGCAGTTGAGAGAAAAGTTAGGGAGAGATTTGTCGTGGATTCTAAGTCAATCCAAATAAAGGGCGCAGCCAAAGATCAAAGTGCAGAGGTCAAAAAGACTCTCTTAGAGGTCAACTCTATATCTACAAAGGTGAAAAGTCAACATGTAGCTGTTAGGACACCAGATAGAAAGCGTGGGAGACATTCACAAGGCCTTAAGCTAACTGATGCACTGCCTGTGGATAAGACAACTGAACCAGACCTGGTGTCTGAAGTGCCACAAAAAACAACGAATGAAAACACAGAAAGAGAAAAGAGCAAACCAAAGACTGAACCACCTGAACAAACACCGCTGCGCAGCTTACTGACCGGAGTGTCCTCTCTGGGGTCAGGTGTGGGGCTAGTGACAGCCAGACAGTTTGGTTCTCCCTCAGACAGTGAGTCAGTCCGGAGTCAGAGCAGGACCCAGAGGTTCAGCAGACAGAGTGCTGAGGACGCCCAGTCTTCCTGGAGCCAGTCATCTGCATCCTCCGAACCAGGAGGCAAGAGAACAGCAGTCCGCATCAACATCATCCCCGCCCAGGGGAGCTCTGATCAGGGGGTGGAGGAGGAGCAATGCAGGTCCTATTCTGGTCCCCCAGACAACAGAGAACAGGAGGAGAGGAGAGGGGAGGAGAGTGGAGACGAGACAGGGAGCAGCGACGATCAGACACCGGCCAAGCAGGAGAGTGAGGGTGAAGAGGAAGAGAGTGAGGGAGGGGTTGAAATGAGGAGGGCAGAAAGTGGGGGTGGAAAAGAAGTGGCCAAGAGCTGTGATGAGGTGACAGATGAGGAAAACAGTGAGGATGATGACACCGTGAAGGTAGAGGGGGAAGATGGAGGGATCTCTGAATTAGAGGAGGAGAGCGAGGGAGGAGATGAGCCATGTAAGACTGAAACAGATCAGGGAGACAAAAGTGAGTTTGAGGATGCAGAGAAAGAGGAGAGTGGACTGGAGGAAGAGGAGGAGGGTGGCGGGACAAGTAGCCCAGTGGGAGGAGAGGGAGAGAGTGTGGGAGAGGAGGAGGAGGAAGAAGGGGGGGGAGAGAGCAAGGAGGAGGAAGAGAGTGGGGAAGTATCGCATAGTGACACTGAGAGCAAGAGTAAGGAATCCAATTATGAAGAGGAGGATGAAGAAGATGGAGAGAAAGAGGAAGGTGAGGATGAGAGTGTAGGATCTATAGAGGAGGAAGATGAGAATGAGGCAGGCAGTGGAACAGAGGCAGGGGAGGAAGGAGAGGAAGAGAGCAGTACTGCAGAGGAGAAGGAAGAAGAGGATAAGAGTGAAGAGGAGGAGGAGGATGAAGAAGAAGAAGCCGGAGAGGAGGAGAGTGAAGATGAGGAAGAAGCTGGAGAGGAGGAGGAGGAGAGTGAAGATGATGAGGAAGAAGAAGAAGAACCCGGAGAGGAGGAGGAGAGTAAAGGTGAGGAAGAAGCTGGAGGGGAGGAGAGTGAAGATGATGAGGAAGAAGAAGAACCTGGAGAGGAGGAGGAGGAGAGTGAAGATGATGAGGAAGAAGAAGAAGAACCTGGAGAGGAGGAGGAGAGTGAAGGTGAGGAAGAAGAAGGAAAAGAGGAGGAGAAAGAAGAAAATGAAGCCAGAGAGGAGGAGGAGGAGAGTGAAGATGAGGAGGAGGAGGAAGAAGAGGTGGTTGACAAAGGAAAAGCTAATGAAGGCCAGGAGAGTCATCAGAATGCTGTGGCCAGAGGTAACGGGTCCAAACAGAGGTCAGGGAAAGGGGAAGAGTTCTGGGACAATGTTTTACCTCAGTACCTCAATCTCAAATGATAGCCCTATCTGTTCTGTTCCAAACCAGTGCTGTCTGATTTTTCTCCTACTGTTTTTATTCATGACTTCCATTTTGTTTTACTGTATATCAACTGCCTTTACTGTCTCACTGTTTTTATTCACAACTTCCATTTTGTTTTACTGTATATCAACTGCCTTTACAGTCTCACTGTTTTTATTCACGACTTCCATTTTGTTTTACTGTATATCAACTGCCTTTACAGTCTCACTGTTTTTATTCACAACTTCCATTTTGTTTTACTGTATATCAACTGCCTTTACAGTCTCACTGTTTTTATTCACAACTTCCATTTTGTTTTACTGTATATCAACTGCCTTTACAGTCTCACTGTTTTTATTCACAACTTCCATTTTGTTTTACTGTATATCAACTGCCTTTACAGTCTCACTGTTTTTATTCACGACTTCCATTTTGTTTTACTGTATCAACTGAATGTCCACAGCCTTGTCTTTCAATCTCCTTGTATAGTCCTTTACCATTTTACATGGCAGTTAAGATTTGATGCTAAAATGTTTTTTTTTAAATACCCTTTTCAACTTTGTTCTTCTGTAAAGACAATTTACTAATAGTAGCTACTATATTCCAGACATGCCCTCCAACGATTTTGTTAAATTTTTTCTTTATCATGATTTGTTTGATATAATGAATATTACAGAATAGTTTTATTTATGTTTAAATAAATATGTGTTGTTCTAAAACTATCAAAATCAGTGTCAAGAACTAGTCCCATCACGTATGATATAATTTGTGTTGAACACATTCTCTACACATGAATACATAGTGCTGTTTGCATTAAACTGTTCCAGTGACAGGTGGGATCCCTTTCTTCCTTTATCCCCGTCTGTAATACCTTAGCTCCCTGTTGTGACTCCACTATCCATATCCAATGTGAAGCTCCCACCTCTAGTCTTCCTCACGTCTCTGTAGTGCTGACTCTCCCTCGTGTGTGTGTGTGTGTGTGTGTGTGTGTGTGTGTGTGTGTGTGTGTGTGTGTGTGCGCCAGTGTGCAGTTTCTCCCCTGTGACTAAGTTGAATCTGTTACCTAACTTACTATCGCTTATTTTAACCAGTCTGCCCCACTCATTCTCATCCCTTTTTGCAGGATTTAAGAGCTGAAGTGGGGGAAGGACATAAGGATGATGAAGAAGAAGAGGAGGAAGAAGAGAAGGAGGAGAACAACAAAGCAGAGGAGAAAGAGAAATCTGAGGACATGGAGGGACAATCATTACAGGGTCAGAGCCAGTCCACAGCAGAACCCCTCCAGGTACGCTACCCTACCGATGACCCTAATCTACAGATCTAGGACCTGTATGTTTGTTAACTTCTAAAACAGAATTCCCTCTTTCTAGGGACCAGAGGGTGTGAAAGAAGAAACTCTCCCAGACGGTGTGCAGAAAGGTGAGCATAAAAGAGATTTTCTGAAATGTCTGACAAACAGGTGAACTTTGTCTTGAACTATTTGTGGTTAATGCTTTACTGTTTCTGTGCTACGGGTGGATGGATTAACATGAAGTGTCTGTTGTCTGTTGCAGAGGACTCAGGTCAGCCCAGTCCTTTGGCTCCGACAGAGGAGAGCTCTGCATCCAGCACTCAGCTGCAGAATCAAACAACAGAGGACAAACCCAAGAACCAACCAAGGACCAACAGAAAGGTATGACAGAAAGTCATTAGAACAAAGAGGCATAAGCTAAACAACAGAACCACTTCATAAAGCTATGTGATTGTCAGTGATTGAGTAGGTCAGATCTCACTGTGTTCTCTCCTCTCTACTGCCCTCAGCTGTTGCTGTTCAAACGCCTGTCCTCCTCCAAAGCCAAGCAGACAGAGGACAGTGCGGAAGCCCCAGCAGAGGGCACCGGCATGGGGGAGCTGCCTGCCAGTGCCAAGGGTCCCTCTGCAGGGCTGGAGAACAGAGATCCATCAGAGACCAGCGCTAGTGGTGCACAGCCCCCTCTGAGAGTACCCTCGGACTCTGGTGCGAGAGGTTCCCGCTCTACCACCTGCACCCTACTGTGACGCCACTCATTGGGTGTTGGAGAACTGGACTGGCAGCACCAATAAACCCTTGAAGAGGATGCACATTGACTGTACACAACAAACAACCACTCCACTTTGAACACTAGCGAACTTCTCACAAAGTGACCTATTTATTGACATTCAGTTCCCAAACTTCCCATATGCGAAACGTGTATTATAAATGTGTATACTTGTATTTAACGTGCACAAAAATGTCTTTAATTAACCACAGTGTGTTTTGGTTGTGTTTTTATAACGTAGTTGTGTGTTATAAACTGTGAAGATATACTATTTATTGCTGACTGAAATATCCCAAATGCACAATTGCACTTTAAATGTAACCTTATTGTGTGTTTTTCAGGGAAATATGACATTTGTGTGTGTTCTGATATGTTATTTTCATCGTCTCATAAACCGTTTGAACTTGGTTCTTGTGTGACAATCATCTCATGATTTGGATACTAGTAAAATTTTTCACTTTAATCCAACGAGATTGCTGGAAAGCGCCGTCCTCTTTAATCCTGTGTTATTTTAAGGCTCGCCCGCTAGGTGGCAGTGTTCACAGAACCTCGGGTCATTTCTTGGGGTTGTGACCTGCTTCCCTCCACTCGTTAACTACCTGTGACGGCAAACAGGAAATCTCAAACATTTATCGAGCAGATTTTCACTGGAAAAGCAGTTATTTCTATCACTTTTAAGAAGGCGAGGATGGAGGAATTTTCTGGTGAAGAGGTACTGAATATGTTACCAACTATTTCGTTCGTCTCTTGAGTATGAAATCCAGAATGTAGATAGCTAACTGGCTGGCACAACAACGCCTGTTAGCTAGCCGAGTTATCTTCTTAGCTAGCCAAATAGCCATACAATTACAGTGGAAAAGACAACTAGCTAGATACTATTTAAAATTTAAACTACCAAGACGATCTCTGCGTTACAGCATTTACCTAACTACCTTGATATTACTGCATTTCAGTTTTAGTCCTAGAGTTTTGACCATTCTAACTGCAGTAAAAGGTGTGATGAGTTGAAGAGATGCCAGTGCAAGTCTGACACATCGTTGTTTCTAGGGCTCTTTCAACTCTGAAGAGGCCAGTAACTCCGTGAAAGAGGTAACTAACGTTATCTATTGATTCAGCATCAATACCTTTGAATAACCAAATGGGAATATGGATATTTAAGATGGATTTTGAAATATGGATTTAGCTAGCTATTACTAAGTGTAAATTGACAGTGAGGTATCATGTGAAACAGCATCCAGTTTCGCAGTCTGTTTGTCCCCTGGTTACTCAAGACAAACGCTCATATCCCCAGTATAGACGTGACTCTGAATACAGCACTGTTCACATCAGGTCCCATGCTCCCCACATGCCTAAAGGGGCCTGCCTTCTCAGATGTGTGTCTGTGTCCAAACTGTCTGTCTTGCAGTGTATTCAGAGTATCATTGGTGAAGAGAGCTACAGACAGGACACTGTGAACCAGTGGACAGCCAAGATTGTGGAGCAAGCCCTCACCCTGCTGGTCAAACAGACTAAGTCATACAAGTACATTGGTATGGCTGCCTTCATCTCCTATTGAACACAGACTTGTTCATTTTGCTGTAAATCCAGCATGCAAACTTATTGTATGGTGAAGAACATGTGAAAAAACACAATTGCTTACTGATATTTTGTTAACAATGATCATAATTTGACCCCTGCCTGTTCCTCTCTCTACAGTCAGCTGTGCTGTCATGCAGAAGAGTGGTGCTGGTCTCCACACAGCTAACTCCTGCTACTGGGACACTGTTACTGATGGTAAGATAACATCCACCACTGCTCAGTTCAAAGGGTTTTCTAGTTACAAATTCTTACACCGGATAATGATATTTAACTAAAGATTGTTGGTGTCAATTACTGGGAGTTACAGGTTAAGTACTGTTTGGTAGCACAGAGAATTTTCAACCAACCTTAACTTGGCGATACTTCATTCTTGATTCAGCCAAACATGTATATTATGAAATGTCCAGTGGCAGGTGGTGTTTTAATTTAGAAAATGCGCCGTTATTAAAAATAAAAAAAGTTTAACTCCATGAAGTAATCATCAATGTGTATGCTGCCATCTTGTCTATCTCAAATCTTCTTTCATTCAACAAAACAGGTGTCATCATGACATGCGGCACTTTGGGGTGGAACCACATGTCTCTTCAAATCAAATTTATTTATATAGCCCTTTGTACATCAGCTGATATCTCAAAGTGCTGTACAGAAACCTAGCCTAAAACCCCAAACAGCAAGCAATGCAGGTGTAGAAGCGCGATGGCTAGGAAAAACTCCCTAGAAAGGCCAAAACCTAGGAAGAAACCTAGAGAGGAACCAGGCTATGTGGGGTGGCCAGTCCTCTTCTGGCTGTGCCGGGTGGAGATTATAACAGAACATGGCCAAGATGTTCAAATGTTCATAAATGACCAGCATGGTCGAATAATAATAAGGCAGAACGGTTGAAACTGGAGCAGCAGCACGGTCAGGTGGACTGGGGACAGCAAGGAGTCATCATGTCAGGTAGTCCTGGGGCACTAAACCAGCCCTCCCCAGCTGCCTAGGAAACACTGCTTATCAAACTGACTCATGCACTGTCTGTTCCTTTCTCTCAGGGAGCTGCACAGTGAAATGGGAGAACCGCACCATGTACTGTGTGGTCAGTGTGTTTGCTGTGGCCTTAACCCCCTAGACCAGGACCAACCCTGATACTGCTTATAGAAGGTGCAATGCTTCACCCATCCTGCAGGGGAGATATTCAGTAATCAGTAGCTCACTGTACATTCTATGCTGAATGGGACAAGCAGCGATACGGCTATAGATGTGGTAAAGGGGTCAATGGAACTCGACCAAAACAATGGAAATGCTTGTAGGAAAGATCCCGACTCTCCTAATTGCCCTCCAGAAAAATGTGGTTATTTGTATATTTGACAAGACATGATCATGTCATCAAGAGTCACATTTTTTATGTCACATGCACAAGTACAGTGAAATGCCTTTATTGCAAACTCAAAATCCAACAATGCAATAATCAAAAACAATGTAATACTAGAAGAAAAACCGACTGATGACCACCACTGATTTCTGTATGCTAGCTATGCTACCAGCTTATATGAATGGGAGTTAGCATTTAGCGGTCACTTCTTCTAAACCTGAAAATGGACAACTTCTGAACGTTATGCAGTGAAAACAGCCAAATATATCCAAATCGAACTTTAGTAACCACATTGTGGGCCCGTTACAATACATCAATCATGACGGATTTGACAAATATCTACTTTGTTAGATTTGTTGAATGTGCGCCAATCCTGCGTCCTTCTATCCCCACGGTCTGCGTTCCATTGACCGATCTACTGCATCTATTGAAATGCTCTGGATGGGCTGAAATGCTGTCCACCCCGAAGACACTTTATTCATTGACTTTAAATGCATCAGTTGAAATATTCCTATTATGACAGCTTGTCTTCAAAGCTGCTACCTTACGATACCAATGTTCCAACTATAATGTTGGCTTTACTTATAATGAATAAGTAATTATTTTGGTGGGTGCTTATATTTGTCCTTTTGTCCCACTTCCTTGATATACGGTGAGGAAAAGCAGTGTTTATTATGTACATTATTTTACATCACAGATCAGATGAACTTGCTTTAGGAAATGCTATGTAAACCGATCACAGGATATTGTATACAGACACGATTTCAAGTTGCAATCATTGTTTAAACAGATGAAGAATAAAATAACAAGTTCCATAGAAATAGTAATATGCCTGTCATTTTGTGGGGTGGAAGGTGCCATCAATAGACTGTAGGACCCATAGCTGAATGTCATTAAACGTTCAAATTAAACCTTTTTAAGATGTCCGTGTATAACTTATCAAGCAGCACAAATACAACACCATGCAGAACAACTCTAGCCAAGCGTTATCACAATACTTTAGGCAGTCTAGTTGATCAGCCACACGCTGCAAGACTTTTCCTCACCAGCACTTTAGGTTTATTTGACTGACCTCAGTAAAAAGAGACGCTGAACTCCCACACGTACACACATAGGACTGACTCAGTGTGCTCACTGGTAGCTGCAATGTATCACTCACTTGGCCAGCCTACAGAAACTCTCAGCTGCTATTGAGTCCAGCAGGAGAAGCTGCAGCTGGGGTAACTACAATATCACATCCCAAACAGCTTTTTGTTGCTGCTCATTTTCATTTTAGACAAACGTCTGTTGTACCTACACACTGAAGAAAGCTGCAAAGGCAAAATGTCTGGTAGACTCCCTGGTGCAGTGAAAAGAAAATATTATTTTAAATGAAGTAAACTTTATGCATGTTATTTTGCTTATACTAACTTGTAAATACACCACCAGAAACAGGAGGAAGTGGAACTAGAGAGTTTTGACACTAGAGTTTCTGTGTTTGCATGTTGTATTGCAGAACAAGAATAACGTTCTGGCCTCTGTGGTAAATGCGGGTAGGTTTGGTCATTTCTTCACAGATTTGTGCAAGAAACCCATTGTGAGGTGTCACTGAGGAGGGGTGTGGAAGGTCATGATCATTAGAACAGTGTAGTTTACTTCCATTTTTGTTGCTATGATCTGATAAACTGTTGTGAGATAAGGGCACTTAAGTTTAAAAAAAAATGTGTTTCACCCAAAGAATCCATATAAAAACCATTGATTGTTTATGTTGGGGATAACAACACAACAGTTTAGGAATGTGAAAATGCTGACAAGCCAGAAGATACTCTGGGTCTGAGCAATATTGAAAGCTACCTTTGATAAAGTAGGAATAATTGGTGCTCTTGGAGGGGTGTTGGGGTCTCAGAAGTTTTCCTTGTTGAAGATGAACTTGACACCAGCCTCAGAGTGAGACAGGCACTGCTTCTCCAAGACGTCAGCCAGCTGGGTGGGACCGCACAGGAACACTCCTACTTTTTTCCTGGACACACACATTAATTACAAATAGTCCACAAGTTGTGAACTATACATGTAACACATTTTACAATTTGAGTAATTTACTCATGTGTCTCTCTGGAATATGGCATTTCTGTTGGCTGTAATTTGGATTAGAAGAGGCTGAAAGGCACTCACTCTGGATGCTTTGTCCCAATAGTAGTAAACTCATTGTCCCAGTTAGGTTTCCCATACAGAGTCTTCTGCTTCAGCCCTGTGATAGGGTCATTCTCTGCCTCATGGTGAACTCTGAAGTGAGCAGCCTTTTGTAAAAAAAAAAAAATATCACTTTTTGAGATTAATTTTGTGATTATGCATTGTCCCACTCTCATCTATGGGCAATAGTTATTCAGTTTGAGACAACGCAGATTTTTTAGCTTTCATCCTTGTACATACAACATAAATATGTGTGTGTTAGTGCTGTGTATCTGTACATCGGTGTGTCTTTTGAGTTTAAGAAAATGTTAGTTCTCTTCAGCATTACTCTGAAAAGCAGGGGCACAACTTTCTCTGTGGACGGGTGGAGGACCACATTCTGAATTTAGATTTTTGTCCCCACAGTTTTATCATTGGAATGTGATACAAAATGTGGCGAAGGTGTGCTTTAGGACCATGAGGACATCTCCGAGTGGTCGGGTAGGCTGTTTGGAGTGTTTTTTCCGACTGGATATATATACATTTTTTAAAGATGTCCCCCCCCGCTTCTAAAACCAAAGTTGCGCTCCTGCTGAAAAGTGTGGTGTGCTGACCTCGGTTTCTTTCCAGCGGGTCAGGTAGATGTTGTAGCTGAGGAAGTCCACCATGCCTTTCTCTGTCATCTGTCCCTCCAGAGACTGCAGCAGGTCAGCAAACCACTCAAACGCCTGGGTCTCAGGACACAGCCAATAGAAGTAGATCTGGCATCGAGGAGATGGAAGAAAGAATGTCCGTTTCACATATTGGACGAAACAAAGCTCTGACGAAGGCCTTGAGGCCGCAGCGTGAAGCTTAATAAAGAGCAGTGATACTATCAAGAGCAGTGTGCGGGTTTCTCCTTTTTCCTCATCTTATTCAACTGTTACCGTGCACCTGCAACAAAGATAGCTCAGATGTGCGAGTGCCCTTTTGAATTTACAAATTGGACATATAACAAGAAGTAAAGAGCAGCCTAAAAGAACGATGTCAACGTTGAAAATAAATGAACATTGCACTCATAGCAGTGAGATTTACTCTCACTTGATGAAATGAAATAGAAAAGCAAATCACAATGCAATGAAGAACATTTTAGTTGAAACATTGGTGGAATGAAATGGGTACCCTACACTGCAATTTGGAAAGACAATAAACCAGACAGACAGAGTCCCTCTCTCACCTTTTTGGTGAAGACGTTCTGGTTCTCCTGGATGTGTTTGTACCACACTGACTTGAGGACGGAGGCGAAGGGGGTGACCCCGATGCCAGCACCCACCAGCATGACCACCTCATAGCCAAACACGTCCTCACTGGCCGTACCAAACGGGCCATCTATCGCCATTCTGCATCCAGGGAGAGAGTTACAGTCATATAACAGTTTAATAGTCTTCTAATTACATTTATATGGTAAAAACATGACAGAATCTAATATACTGGATACTTTCTCGTTAAACAATTACACAATGTTGCGATTGTTGAAATGTACTACTGCTGAAAACCACATTCCTCTGTGGCACTTCCCCTCACCGTTATTTCACAGTAAAAAGAAACACTACTACCCCATCGTCACGTTCTAAATGACAGCCCACTAACTACACTATGATGTCAAGTAGGGACATGAAGTGCAGAAATAGCAGTACAAAAACCTAATTGACATTCAACCTAATGGATATTTAACCGAAGATTAGTTAAGGGGACGGGGACGTAGAAAATGTTAGCTCTGCATTCAAGCACATACTTGGGCAGTTTCCATGCCTCCTGGGTCTCGTTCTTGTCCCCCCCGCAGGCCTCGTACAGGCCCTGGGTCCAGTCGCCCACGATACGGATGTGGACGCTGAAGTGATCCTCCTCGGGGGCGGAGGTGAGGGTGAAGGGATGCCACTCCAGCTGGGAGACGCAGGGACACTGCATGAAGACGTACTGGCCGACCTCCATCCTGAAGCCCTTCCTCTTCATCTGGAGCTCCAGGGTCTTGGACGGGTGCATCACCACCTGGAGAGGAGAAGGACGGGAGAAAAACAAGATGGAGGCCAAAAGAGACAACTAACTGTTGGATAAAAGAAATTGTCCGTTAGAGAAATTGCCTGTTGGGAGTGTACAAGCTGGCTTGAAGGACAGTACTGACCTTGGTGATGACCACCTTCTGTTGGGAGCGGTAGAATCGGACCAGTCTCTCACACACATACAAGATCATAGGCCCCACCACCCACTTCCATGTCTGAAGAGGAAACCAACAGAGAAAATGTTCTTTACAAAAAAGAAGCAGCACACTTAAGTCATGTAAAAAAAAAAACAACGAGCTGTCATAGCTCACCATAGGAGGGTTCCCAGCAAACTCTGGCTTAGGGCAAAAGGTCCCGTTCTTTCCCCATGACTCAAACTGATCTGCACACTGCGATGGCTTGTTCTCCAGGAGACTTGTAGCGGTCTGCCCTCGGACAATTCGCCTGTGGCAAACCGTTTTAGAGAGATTTCAAATAAAACGGTAGGGCTTTACCTGCAGGTATAATACTTGTATTACTTGTTATAAGCATGTATGAACCCTTTTAACACCTTAAAATGAGGCTAATAATATGTTATGTCTGTAGGAAATGTTCAAGTGACTCAAACGGGGTATTATGGAGAAACAATGAATGTGCACATTTTTGTGAGTTTTAACTGACTCACCCGAAGCCGTGGAAGACGAGTCCGATGAAGAAGATGATGAAGAGGTGATGGGTGTACCAGAAAACCTCAAAGTATGACCTGCGGATGACCTCCATGGATGATGTAATGATGAGGATGAGGGCCAAGGTGATGACCACGCCAGTTAAACCCGCAATGGTAGTGAACATCACTATGGTTGGGTTCTGACCCAATCAGAGAAGGGGGATTTCAGAGTAATGCAGTCATGTTGTTGCCTCGGAGGGAGTGTGGAGGCTGTGTTTGGGACTATCTGCTCAACCTATTTAGGGAAGTCGGTAATGTTCAGAAATGCTTCCTTCTGACTCAGCATAATGAACTTGCTCTAATATTACAAGAAGTGGGACATTTGCCTTCCATTTTTCGATCTGTTTTAGTCAAATATTATATCTCTCTGTTCAGAGGAGGCAGCCTATGAGTAATGGTGTGTTATGGGCTGAGGAACATAGAAATACATTATCATTCTATTCATTCTATTTCTATGCTGGGAGATTCCTCTCTGTCATAATCTGCTATCAATTGTCAACATTCTGTCCTTGGTCAGAACTGACCTCTTGACATAGCTACATTAAATACAGAATACTCTGTAACACGTTATGCATTCCTAAAGCCTTTATAGCACTACATAAGACATTGGAATGTGTCCTAGGCAGTCATAAACATAATGAACACAGTGTCCTAGGCAGTTATAAACATAATGACCACAGTGTCCTAGGCAGTCATAAACATAATGAACACAGTGTCCTAGGCAGTTATAAACATAATGAACACAGTGTCCTAGGCAGTTATAAACATAATGAACACAGTGTCCTAGGCAGTCATAAACATAATGAACACAGTGTTCTAGGCAGTTATAAACATAATGAACACAGTGTCCTAGGCAGTCATAAACATAATGAACACAGTGTCCTAGGCAGTTATAAACATAATGAACACAGTGTCCTAGGCAGTTATAAACATAATGAACACAGTATCCTAGGCAGTTATAAACATAATGAACACAGTGTCCTAGGCAGTTATAAACATAATGAACACAGTGTCCTAGGCAGTCATAAACATAATGAACACAGTGTCCTAGGCAGTTATAAACATAATGAACACAGTGTCCTAGGCAGTTATAAACATAATGACCACAGTGTCCTAGGCAGTTATAAACATAATGAACACAGTGTCCTAGGCAGTCATAAACATAATGAACACAGTGTCCTAGGCAGTTATAAACATAATGAACACAGTGTCCTAGGCAGTTATAAACATAATGACCACAGTGTCCTAGGCAGTTATAAACATAATGAACACAGTGTCCTAGGCAGTTATAAACATAATGAACAATGTGTCCTAGGCAGTCTTAAACATAATGACCACAGTGTCCTAGGCAGTTATAAACATAATGACCACAGTGTCCTAGGCAGTTATAAACATAATGAACACAGTGTCCTAGGCAGTTATAAACATAATGACCACAGTGTCCTAGGCAGTTATAAACATAATGAACACAGTGTCCTAGGCAGTTATAAACATAATGAACAATGTGTCCTAGGCAGTCTTAAACATAATGACCACAGTGTCCTAGGCAGTTATAAACATAATGAACACAGTGTCCTAGGCAGTTATAAACATAATGAACACAGTGTCCTAGGCAGTTATAAACATAATGAACACAGTGTCCTAGGCAGTTATAAACATAATGAACACAGTGTCCTAGGCAGTCATAAACATAATGAACACAGTGTCCTAGGCAGTTATAAACATAATGAACACAGTGTCCTAGGCAGTCTTAAACATAATGACCACAGTGTCCTAGGCAGTTATAAACATAATGAACACAGTGTCCTAGGCAGTCTTAAACATAATGACCACAGTGTCCTAGGCAGTTATAAACATAATGAACACAGTGTCCTAGGCAGTTATAAACATAATGAACACAGTGTCCTAGGCAGTCTTAAACATAATGACCACAGTGTCCTAGGCAGTTATAAACATAATGAACACAGTGTCCTAGGCAGTTATAAACATAATGAACACAGTGTCCTCGGCAGTCATAGACATAATGAACACTGTGTCCTAGGCAGTTATAATCATAATGAACACAGTGTCCTCGGCAGTCATAGACATAATGAACACTGTGTCCTAGGCAGTTATAATCATAATGAACACAGTGTCCTAGGCAGTCTTAAACATAATGAACACAGTGTCCTAGGCAGTTATAAACATAATGACCACAGTGTCCTAGGCAGTCTTAAACATAATGAACACAGTGTCCTAGGCAGTTATAAACATAATGAACACAGTGTCCTAGGCAGTTATAAACATAATGAACACAGTGTCCTAGGCAGTTATAAACATAATGAACACAGTGTCCTAAGCAGTTATAAACGTAATGAACACAGTGTCCTAGGTAGTCATAGACATAATGAACACAGTGTCCTAGACATTTATAAACATAATGAACACAGTGTCCTAGGCAGTTTTAAACGTAATGAACACAGTGTCCTAGGTAGTCATAGACATAATGAACACAGTGTCCTAGGCAATTATAAACGTAATGAACGCAGTGTCCTAGGTAGTCATAGACATAATGAACAATGAAAATCTGTGGCTAATAGAATACTCACGGTCTGGTCAGTCCTGATGGGGTTTAGGTAGGAGGCATTGTCTCCGGTGCCAATCTGGGACAGCACAAAGGGCAGAGAGCTGCTGTTCCTGTATAGCTGGGCTCCCATGAACCACTCAAAGTTAAACAGGTGGGCGATGATGTGGACCGCTAGGCAAGGACAAAGGCAAAGTGAAGATTACAATCTGTACAGAGACATCTGTTTGATGAACAATGAAGACGAATGAAGACGATCAAAGGCAAATGTAAAGCAAACTAAGTTAGTGAGTAGGGTACCTGTGTGAAATGCTATCATGTAAGCTACCAGCTTGTGAAAGGTGATGTTTCTGTCCAGTTGTCGAGCAGCTGTGCGACTGCAACACTGAATGTGTAGGAAAAGTTTGAAAAAGTGTGATACAGCTATTATTTATAGATGACTACCCATACACATTTGAATGAAATAGGGTCGGGGTGTGTCTGTGTTACCTGAATGGAGCCGCGCAGGAAGGACAGAAGGTTCCGGCAGACTGGCAGCAGAATAAGCATACAGTTGAAGTTGAGACAGGCTGCAGGAGCCCTGGCCCAGGAGAGGGCATCCTGAGGGGAGTGATAGTAGGGTTGATAGAGAGGGAGAGGAAGTGGGAATAATTAGTCGAACAACACCATTTTTTACAGTTTGAATCTGGGTTTTTTTAACTTCTGGTTACTGGTTTCAATTGAAAGGGGCCCTCAGGGACTGAGCAGGAGTGAGAGGGAAGACTCAGTTTCACTTCTGGTCATTGCTACTTTTAGTTTAGCCACCTGTGCTTCCTGTGAGGAACACGTAGTCAGTCATACACACAGCTGTAACCACAGAGTAAAGATATCACATCAACTTGTGATTCCTTTTTTGTTTCAATCTCTGTCAGACAAGAGGGGTTAAGGCATAATATGGACTACACATATTCAATATGAATGACCTACTAACTGTACAATATACATGTAAATATAAAATCAACTAAGAATTAAGGTCTACGTGCTAAATATGTAATACAGCAGGCCCTGCTGACAGATGACAACAGCACTCCATATTTGGTTCTGGGTTGCCGAGATGTCTAATACACTAAGAGCAGAGTATGACATCTTAAACTGACCTCCATTTCTTCAATCATTTCTTCAATAGAAAAGGACTTTGGTTCTCAAACTTACCCCGAGAAGGACCCGTGTGTAGAACCATCTCTCAGTCAGGAAGTTCATGTAGAACTGGACAAACAGGTAAGCGTTGATTCCCAGCCATACCAGCTAAAACAGACCCAATTCACCTGGTTAGATCAGTAGGACATTACACCCCAAAACAGAAATGTGGAGTAATTATAGAATTGAATTTGGCAGACTTACAATGACAAAGACCGAAAGTCCCTCGTTGGCAGCAAAGTTGCCCATGGTGAAATGATGATTGAGTTTGTGTGTGTGTGTGTGTGAGAGAGAGACAGAGAGAGAGTGAAAAGTGGAAGGGGGACAGTGATGTGCTGAGTTATATAGACTAGAGACCAGGACATGTGGTTTCCACCACTACCCCTGTGAGTGAGGGTGCATCTCAATAGTCTAATGCTGCTTCCTCTTTTCTTCTCAACTTCCTCGTCTGCACTGATCTGAAAATAAAGCAAAGGTGAAAGAAACATGGTGATTACCTTCATCAGGTATTTGCTTTAACCTGTCCAACTTTATCCAATGACATATGTGCAGACCCACTGGGCACAGACGTCAATTCAACATCTATTCCACTTTGGTTCATTGAAATGACATGGAAACAGCGTTGATTCAACCTGTGTGTGCCTAGTAGGGATGAAGGAAAGGAGGAAAGGAAAGGAAGCCACTTCAGTATGAGATGCACCCATACTGCATGCTATTTCATTAGGGAAGTACATGTAGCAACCTCTTTTGTCATCCCAAGGTATTGCACAATGACAGGCTTTTATTTCTTTATTTGACCATCGGCTGGACCGCTTTGTCTTCCATGCAGCAGAAGTGAAGGATTTCCACAGGAGAAGTGAAATCTCTAATCAACTTGTATGTAGTTTTTCATTAATAAAAACAAGTATATATTTAAAGGTGTATGTAATGTATGTAAATATATAACATATGAAAGACAAACTAAACCTATATCAGATAATGATGTCTAGTCATTATGCTTAACTAGTTTGATTGCATTGCTTTTTCAGTCAGACTAAGTGAAAATATCATGAAATATTAAGTATTCCAAAGAAGTAGGCCACAAATGGTGAGACGTTGATCTAACTCAAGCAGACAACAACCCTGTGAGAGCCCCGTATGACCACAAGAGGTCACTATATCACATCAGTATTTCAATGGATGTATCCTCCTCTTACAAGTACATGTTCTTGATTCATTTGGACAAGACGTTAAAAAGGAATGGTCAAAGTAGACCTAATTCATTTCCCAATTAAGAAGTGTTGATAACTGATGCAAAATTAGATCATCCAATGTCTGTGAATTGATACCTCTCTCAGCAAAACCCCTGTAGAATTGTCTACTGCGTGTGTCCTAGTAAGAAATAGTATATTGACTTAATGTGATTCTACAGATTGATGAAAGGGAAATGGAGGACAGACAGAAAATCATTCATCATCATCTCTTTGCCTTTGAAACCTCACTGTAGTTGCAGCCAGTCGCACTCTGAGTCACTTAACAGACTGTCATTAGACTCATTCACAGTAACCCTACAGTTGTTACCTGACTGTATTCTTATACTAGTCTGCCATAGAGATAGCATTCACTCCAGCTGTAGCGCAACATTATGAAGACTATGACGTGAAAGCACTAGTATAGGACATTGTTACGCATGCCCAACAAAACAATACAGCCTCTGATTCAGCGGAGGCTGCTGGGGGGAGGACGGCTCATAATAATGGCATCAGAGCAAATGGAATGGAATCAAACACCTGGTTTGTTTGATGTATTTGATACTATTCCACCGATTCCGCTCCAGCCATTACCACAAGCCGGTCCTCCCCAATTATTATTTTTTTCAATTGCTAATGTAACCGATGTGAAATGGCTAGCTAGTTAGCGGTGGTGCACGCTAGTGGTGCGCGACGCGGCCCGGTTAAGGGCGAGGGGACGGATTAAAGTTATACTGTTAAACTAACATGCATTGTCAAAACTCTTCACAGTCAGCGAAACAGAAATGTATATGGACCAAACTGTGAATCATTTTTCTTTGCTTCACACAAAATGCATTCAATGATGTCATGTGTGCTCCCTCTCCGGCCCCTAGGGCATCAGGCTGCTGGGTATGGCGCACACCTGTCACCACACCTGTCACCATCGTTATGCGCACCTGCGAGTCATCAGACTCACCTGGACTCCGTCACTTCCCTGTTTACCTTCCCTATATGTCAGTCCTTTTGGTTCCTTCCCCAGGCGTTATTGTTTCTGTTTGTTTCATGTCTGTGCGTTGTTCGTGTTTCTTGTTTTGTATTATGTTGTGTTTATTTGTTAAAACACTCACTCCCTCAACTTGCTTCCTGACTCTCAGCGCACATCGTTACAAATGACCACATTCTCTGAAATCCATGAACTCTTTTCTCATTCATACTCATTCATACATTCATTTCTCATTCATACACCACCTGCAAAACTGTATATTTGCAGCACATGTTTTCAAATGCAACACATTCAAAACAGAATGATGGCAAATGCTTTGCATTTCTGCAGTAACCAGATTGAAGCATATAGAAAATCTCAGCAGAATATTTTATAATTCCAAACACAGCTGACTGCAATTTCAGCTGAAAGCCGACCCAAGTGTCCTGTTTTTAGTCTTGTTACCAAACAGACAAAAGAGGATGGCTTGGGAATGATTTCATTTGGAAACATGGATCAAGGAAGACAGGTTGTTGGGGAGAAAGAGAATGTGTGGAGGACAAAGGAGAGGAAGAACAAGAGCGGTGGTCTCTGATGAGATAAGAGCCACAATTATTGACCATGTTGTAAACCATGGTCTCTCTTTGAGAGAGAGAGGCCGGTTTAAGGGTGCAACGTTGCATCATCACCGGCAAAACAACAGGTGAAATGTGCATCCTTCAATGATAATTGAACTACATATTACAGTGCAGTACAGTATTTTCACATTTTTACATGTACTGACATTTTGAAATATATTGATTATCTTTGTGTTTTTCAGTAGGATACAAAGGTTGCCTCCCACAGGAGGGAGAGGCAGAGTATTATCAGATGCGCAGGAAATTGCCATTGTTGACATGGCAATTGGCAACAATACAATAAAACTGCGGGAAATTTGGGACAGAGTGCTGGCAGACAATACCACTTTTGGGAATGTGAATACGGTCAGCACAACGACAATTGCTAGAGTCCCAGAGAAACATAAAATAAGGATGAAGCACTTTACACTTTGAGTGAAACAGGTAAGATGTCTGTTCAATAACCAAACAGGCACATACGCAGCTAAGCATGATGTAAAGTAGTGTAAAACTGTGGATTTACTGTATTTTAGAGAGTAATGGAGATGAAAGCCAGGCAAACTGCACATACATTCATCTTTGTGGATGAACCTGGATTCAACCTGGCAAAAACACGTCGCAGGGGAAGAAATGTGATTGGACAGAGAGCAACCGTGGATGTCACTGGCAAGAGAGGAGCTTACATCACAATGTGTGCTGCACTGTCCAATGATGGTTTGCTGTTACACAAACCATTTATTGGCCCCTACAACAGAGAGGCTCATTTATTTTCTGGATGACCTGCATAATGGACTTGTGCCAGCAGAGGATAGAGGGGCAGGAAACCCCCTACCTTCGTTGTTGTGTGGGATAATGTGGCATTCAACCACTCTGCTGCAGTCACAGACTGGTTTGCTGCACATCCCAGGATGTCAGTATTATTCCTGCAGCCATACTTTTTCTCTGCAGGGAGGTGGAAGGTTTATTACCACCATCGACATGACCAGATGTCCTTACTGGATGCAATGAATGCAGGGTGTGGAGACGCTTCTCCTGAGACTGCCAGGGTGTGGAGACACTTCTCCTGAGACTACCAGGGTGTGGAGACACTTCTCCTAAGACTGCCAGGGTGTGGAGACACTTCTCCTGAGACTACCAGGGTGTGGAGACACTTCTCCTAAGACTGCCAAGGTGTGGAGACACTTCTCCTAAGACTACCAGGGTGTGGAGACACTTCTCCTGAGACTACCAGGGTGTGGAGACACTTCTCCTAAGACTGCCAGGGTGTGGAGACACTTCTCCTGAGACTACCAGGGTGTGGAGACACTTCTCCTAAGACTGCCAAGGTGTGGAGACACTTCTCCTAAGACAGACAGGGTGTGGAGACACTTCTCCTGAGACTACCAGGGTGTGGAGACACTTCTCCTAAGACTGCCAGGGTGTGGAGACACTTCTCCTGAGACTACCAGGGTGTGGAGACACTTCTCCTAAGACTGCCAAGGTGTGGAGAAACTTCTCCTAAGACTACCAGGGTGTGGAGACACTTCTCCTGAGACTGCCAAGGTGTGGAGACACTTCTCCTGAGACTGCCAAGGTGTGGAGACACTTCTCCTGAGACTGCCAAGGTGTGGAGACACTTCTCCTGAGACTGCCATGGTGTGGAGACACTTCTCCTGAAGACTGCCAGGGTGTGGAGACACTTCTCCTGAGACTGCCAGGGTGTGGAGACACTTCTTCTGAGACAGACAGGGTGTGGAGACACTTCTCCTGAAGACTAACAGGGTGTGGAGACACTTCTCCTGAGACTGCCAGGGTGTGGAGACACTTCTCCTGAGACTGCCATGGTGTGGAGACACTTCTCCTGAAGACTGCCAGGGTGTGGAGACACTTCTCCTGAGACTGCCAGGGTGTGGAGACACTTCTTCTGAGACAGACAGGGTGTGGAGACACTTCTCCTGAAGACTAACAGGGTGTGGAGACACTTCTCCTGAGACTGCCAGGGTGTGGAGACACTTCTCCTGAGACTGCCAGGGTGTGGAGAGACTTCTCCTGAAGACTGCTAGGGTGTAGAGAAACTTCTCCTGAAGACCCCCAGGGTGTGGAGACACTTATCCTGAAGACTGCCAGGGTGTGGAGACACTTCTCCTGAGACTGCCAGGGTGTGGAGACACTTCTCCTGAGACTACCAGGGTGTGGAGACACTTCTCCTGAAGACTGCCAGGGTGTGGAGACACTTCTCCTAAGACTACCAGGGTGTGGAGACACTTCTCCTGAAGACTGCCAGGGTGTGGAGACACTTCTCCTGAAGACTGCTAGGGTGTAGAGACACTTCTCCTGAAGACTGCCAGGGTGTGGAGACACTTCTCCTGAAGACTCCCAGGGTGTGGAGACACTTCCTAGGAAGACTGCCAGGGTGTGGAGACACTTCTCCTGAAGACTCACAGGGTGTGGAGACACTTCTCCTGAAGACTGCCAGGGTGTGGAGACACTTCTCCTGAAGACTGCCAGGGTGTGGAGACACTTCTCCTGAAGACTCCCAGGGTGTGGAGACACTTCTCCTGAAGACTCCCAGGTTGTGGAGACACTTCTCCTGAAGACTGCCAGGGTGTGGAGACACTTCTCCTGAAGACTGCCAGGGTGTGGAGACACTTCTCCTGAAGACTCCCAGGGTGTGGAGACACTTCTCCCGAAGACTGCCAGGGTGTGGAGACACTTCTCCTGAAGACTCCCAGAGTGTGGAGACACTTCTCCTGAAGACTCCCAGGGTGTGGAGACACTTCTCCTGAAGACTCCCAGGGTGTGGAGACACTTCTCCTGAAGACTCCCAGGGTGTGGAGACACTTCTCCTGAAGACTAGCAGGGTGTGGAGACACTTCTCCTGAAGACTCCCAGGGTGTGGAGACACTTCTCCTGAAGACTAACAGGGTGTGGAGACACTTCTCCTGATAACTCCCAGGGTGTGGAGACACTTCTCCTGAAGACTCCCAGGGTGTGGAGACACTTCTCCTGAAGACTAACAGGGTGTGGAGACACTTCTCCTGAAGACTCCCAGTGTGTGGAGACACTTCTCCTGAAGACTAACAGGGTGTGGAGACACTTCTCCTGATAACTCCCAGGGTGTGGAGACACTTCTCCTGATGACTCCCAGGGTGTGGAGACACTTCTCCTGAAGACTCCCAGGGTGTGGAGACACTTCTCCTGAAGACTAACAGGGTGTGGAGACACTTCTCCTGAAGACTCCCAGGGTGTGGAGACACTTCTCCTGAAGACTGCCAGGGTGTGGAGACACTTCTCCTGAAGACTGCCAGGGTGTGGAGACACTTCTCCTGAAGACTGCCAGGGTGTGGAGACACTTCTCCTGAAGACTGCCAGGGTGTGGAGACACTTCTCCTGAAGACTCCCAGAGTGTGGAGACACTTCTCATGAAGACTCACAGGGTGTGGAGACACTTCTCCTGAAGACTGCTAGGGTGTAGAGACACTTCTCCTGAAGACTGCTAGGGTGTGGAGACACTTCTCCTGAAGACTGCTATGGTGTAGAGACACTTCTCCTGAAGACTCCCAGGGTGTGGAGACACTTCCTAGGAAGACTACCAGGGTGTGGAGACACTTCTCCTGAAGACTCACAGGGTGTAGAGACACTTCTCCTGAAGACTGCCAGGGTGTGGAGATACTTCTCCTGAAGACTCCCAGGGTGTGGAGACACTTCTCCTGAAGACTCCCAGGGTGTGGAGACACTTCTCCTGAAGACTGCCAGGGTGTGGAGACACTTCTCATGAAGACTGCCAGGGTGTGGAGACACTTCTCCTGAAGACTTCCAGGTTGTGGAGACACTTCTCCTGAAGACTGCCAGGGTGTGGAGACACTTCTCCTGAGACTGCCAAGGTGTGGAGACACTTCTCCTGAGACTGCCAAGGTGTGGAGACACTTCTCCTGAGACTGCCATGGTGTGGAGACACTTCTCCTGAAGACTGCCAGGGTGTGGAGACACTTCTCCTGAGACTGCCAGGGTGTGGAGACACTTCTTCTGAGACAGACAGGGTGTGGAGACACTTCTCCTGAAGACTAACAGGGTGTGGAGACACTTCTCCTGAGACTGCCAGGGTGTGGAGACACTTCTCCTGAGACTGCCATGGTGTGGAGACACTTCTCCTGAAGACTGCCAGGGTGTGGAGACACTTCTCCTGAGACTGCCAGGGTGTGGAGACACTTCTTCTGAGACAGACAGGGTGTGGAGACACTTCTCCTGAAGACTAACAGGGTGTGGAGACACTTCTCCTGAGACTGCCAGGGTGTGGAGACACTTCTCCTGAGACTGCCAGGGTGTGGAGAGACTTCTCCTGAAGACTGCTAGGGTGTAGAGAAACTTCTCCTGAAGACCCCCAGGGTGTGGAGACACTTATCCTGAAGACTGCCAGGGTGTGGAGACACTTCTCCTGAGACTGCCAGGGTGTGGAGACACTTCTCCTGAGACTACCAGGGTGTGGAGACACTTCTCCTGAAGACTGCCAGGGTGTGGAGACACTTCTCCTAAGACTACCAGGGTGTGGAGACACTTCTCCTGAAGACTGCCAGGGTGTGGAGACACTTCTCCTGAAGACTGCTAGGGTGTAGAGACACTTCTCCTGAAGACTGCCAGGGTGTGGAGACACTTCTCCTGAAGACTCCCAGGGTGTGGAGACACTTCCTAGGAAGACTGCCAGGGTGTGGAGACACTTCTCCTGAAGACTCACAGGGTGTAGAGACACTTCTCCTGAAGACTGCCAGGGTGTGGAGACACTTCTCCTGAAGACTCACAGGGTGTAGAGACACTTCTCCTGAAGACTGCCAGGGTGTGGAGACACTTCTCCTGAAGACTGCCAGGGTGTGGAGACACTTCTCCTGAAGACTCCCAGGGTGTGGAGACACTTCTCCTGAAGACTCCCAGGTTGTGGAGACACTTCTCCTGAAGACTGCCAGGGTGTGGAGACACTTCTCCTGAAGACTGCCAGGGTGTGGAGACACTTCTCCTGAAGACTCCCAGGGTGTGGAGACACTTCTCCCGAAGACTGCCAGGGTGTGGAGACACTTCTCCTGAAGACTCCCAGAGTGTGGAGACACTTCTCCTGAAGACTCCCAGGGTGTGGAGACACTTCTCCTGAAGACTCCCAGGGTGTGGAGACACTTCTCCTGAAGACTCCCAGGGTGTGGAGACACTTCTCCTGAAGACACTTCTCCTGAAGACTCCCAGGGTGTGGAGACACTTCTCCTGAAGACTCCACTTCTCCTGAGACTAACAGGTGTGGAGACACTTCTCCTGAAGACTAACAGGGTGTGGAGACACTTCTCCTGATAACTCCCAGGGTGTGGAGACACTTCTCCTGAAGACTCCCAGGGTGTGGAGACACTTCTCCTGAAGACTAACAGGGTGTGGAGACACTTCTCCTGAAGACTCCCAGTGTGTGGAGACACTTCTCCTGAAGACTAACAGGGTGTGGAGACACTTCTCCTGATAACTCCCAGGGTGTGGAGACACTTCTCCTGATGACTCCCAGGGTGTGGAGACACTTCTCCTGAAGACTCCCAGGGTGTGGAGACACTTCTCCTGAAGACTAACAGGGTGTGGAGACACTTCTCCTGAAGACTAACAGGGTGTGGAGACACTTCTCCTGAAGACTCCCAGGGTGTGGAGACACTACTCCTGAAGACTGCCAGGGTGTGGAGACACTTCTCCTGAAGACTGCCAGGGTGTGGAGACACTTCTCCTGAAGACTGCCAGGGTGTGGAGACACTTCTCCTGAAGACTGCCAGGGTGTGGAGACACTTCTCCTGAAGACTCCCAGGGTGTGGAGACACTTCTCCTGAAGACTCCCAGGGTGTGGAGACACTTCTCCTGAAGACTAACAGGGTGTGGAGACACTTCTCCTGAAGACTAACAGGGTGTGGAGACACTTCTCCTGAAGACTCCCAGGGTGTGGAGACACTTCTCCTGAAGACTAACAGGGTGTGGAGACACTTCTCCTGAAGACTCCCAGGGTGTGGAGACACTACTCCTGAAGACTAACAGGGTGTGGAGACACTTCTCCTGAAGACTCCCAGGGTGTGGAGACACTTCTCCTGATTTCTCACAGGGTGTGGAGACACTTCTCCTGAAGACTGCCAGGGTGTGGAGACACTTCTCCTGAAGACTGCCAGGGTGTGGAGACACTTCTCCTGAAGACTGCTAGGGTGTGGAGACACTTCTCCTGAAGACTGCTATGGTGTAGAGACACTTCTCCTGAAGACTCCCAGGGTGTGGAGACACTTCCTAGGAAGACTGCCAGGGTGTGGAGACACTTCTCCTGAAGACTCACAGGGTGTAGAGACACTTCTCCTGAAGACTGCCAGGGTGTGGAGATACTTCTCCTGAAGACTCCCAGGGTGTGGAGACACTTCTCCTGAAGACTCCCAGGGTGTGGAGACACTTCTCCTGAAGACTAACAGGGTGTGGAGACACTTCTCCTGAAGACTCCCAGGGTGTGGAGACACTTCTCCTGAAGACTAACAGGGTGTGGAGACACTTCTCCTGAAGACTAACAGGGTGTGGAGACACTTCTCCTGAAGACTCCCAGGGTGTGGAGACACTTCTCCTGAAGACTAACAGGGTGTGGAGACACTTCTCCTGAAGACTCCCAGGGTGTGGAGACACCTCCTGAAGACTAACAGGGTGTGGAGACACTTCTCCTGAAGACTCCCAGGGTGTGGAGACACTTCTCCTGAAGGGTGTGGAGACTTCTCCTGAAGACTCACAGGGTGTGGAGACACTTCTCCTGAAGACTCCCAGGGTGTGGAGACAGGGTGTGGAGACACTTCTCCTGAAGACTCCCAGGGTGTGGAGACACTTTCCTGAAGACTCCTGTGGAACACTTCTCCTGAAGACTAACAGGGTGTGGAGACACTTCTCCTGAAGACTCCCAGGGTGTGGAGACACTTCTCCTGATTTCTCCCAGGGTGTGGAGACACTTCTCCTGAAGACTCCCAGGGTGTGGAGACACTTCTCCTGAAGACTCCCAGGGTGTGGAGACACTTCTCCTGATTTCTCCCAGGGTGTGGAGACACTTCTCCTGAAGACTCCCAGGGTGTGGAGAGACTTCTCCTGAAAACTATCAGGGTGTGGAGACACTTCTCCTGAAGGCTAACAGGGTGTGGAGACACTTCTCCTGAAGACTAACAGGGTGTGGAGACACTTCTCCTGAAGACTAACAGGGTGTGGAGACACTTCTCCTGAAGACTCCCAGGGTGTGGAGACACTTCTGAAGACTAACAGGGTGTGGAGACACTTCTCCTGAAGACTGCCAGGGTTGGATTAGACATTACATGTTGATGAGAACTAGAATCCTCACAGTACCGTACAGTATGAGTGATTTATACTATACATGTTGATGAGAACTAGAACCCTCACAGTAAGAGGAATACCTATGTGAGAATGCTGTTGATCGACTACAGCTCGGCTTTTAACACCATAGTACCCTCCAAGCTCGTCATCAAGCTCGAGACCCTGGGTCTCGACCCCGCCCTGTGCAACTGGGTACTGGACTTCCTGACAGGCCGCCCCCAGGTGGCGAGGGTAGGCAACAACATCTCCACCCCGCTGATCCTCAACACTGGTGCCCCACAAGGGTGCGTTCTGAGCTCTCTCCTGTACTCCTTGTTCACCCACGACTGCGTGGCCACGCACGCCTCCAACTCAATCATCAAGTTTGCGGATGACACAACAGTGGTAGGCTTGATTACCAACAACAACGAGACGGCCTACAGGGAAGAGGTGAGGGCCCTCGGAGTGTGGTGTCAGGAAAATAACCTCACACTCAACGTCAACAAAACTAAGGAGATGATTGTGGACTTCAGGAAACAGCAGAGGGAACACCCCCCTATCCACATCGATGGAACAGTAGTGGAGAGGGTAGTAAGTTTTAAGTTCCTCGGCATACACATCACAGACAAACTGAATTGGTCCACCCACACAGACAGCATCGCGAAGAAGGCGCAGCAGCGCCTCTTCAACCTCAGGAGGCTGAAGAAATTTGGCTTGTCACCAAAAGCACTCACAAACTTCTACAGATGCACAATCGAGAGCATCCTGGCGGGCTGTATCACCGCCTGGTACGGCAACTGCTCCGCCCACAATTGCTCCGCCTCCAGGACACCTACACCACCCGATGTCACAGGAAGGCCATAAAGATCATCAAGGACAACAACCACCCGAGCCACTGCCTGTTCACCCCGCTATCATCCAGACGGCGAGGTCAGTACAGGTGCATCAAAGCGGGGACCGAGAGACTGAAAAACAGCTTCTATCTCAAGGCCATCAGACTGTTAAACAGCCACCACTAACATTGAGTGGCTGCTGCCAACACACTGACTCAACTCCAGCCACTTTAATAATGGGAATTGATGGGAAATGATGTAAAATATATCACCAGCCACTTTAAACAATGCTACCTAATATAATGTTTACATACCCTAGATTATTCATCTCATATGTATACGTATATACTGTACTCTATATCATCTACTGCATCTTTATGTAATACATGTATCACTAGCCACTTTAACTATGCCACTTTGTTTACATACTCATCTCATATGTATATACTGTACTCGATACCATCTCCTGTATCTTGCCTATGCCGCTCTGTACCATCACTCATTCATATATCTTTATGTACATATTCTTTATCCCCCTACACTTGTGTGTATAAGACAGTAGTTTTGGAATTGTTAGTTAGATTACTTGTTGGTTATTACTGCATTGTCGGAACTAGAAGCACAAGATTTCGCCACACTCGCATTAACATCTGCTAACCATGGGTATGTGACAAATAACATTTTATTTTATTTGATTCGATGTACAGTATGAGTGATTTATTATATACATGTTGATGAGAACTAGAACCCTCACAGTACTGTACAGTATGAGTGATTATATGATTACATGTTGATGAGAACTAGAACCCTCACAGTACTGTACAGTATGAGTGATTTATACTATACATGTTGATGAGAACTAGAACCCTCACAGTACTGTACAGTATGAGTGATTTATACTATACATGTTGATGAGAACTAGAACCCTCACAGTACTGTACAGTATGAGTGATTTATACTATACATGTTGATGAGAACTATAACCCTCACAGTACTGTACAGTATGAGTGATTTATACTATACATGTTGATGCGAACTAGAACCCTCACAGTACTGTACAGTATGAGTGATTTATACTATACATGTTGATGAGAACTAGAACCCTCACAGTACTGTACAGTATGAGTGATTTATACTATACATGTTGATGAGAACTAGAACCCTCACAGTACTGTACAGTATGAGTGATTTATACTATACATGTTGATGAGAACTAGAACCCTCACAGTACTGTACAGTATGAGTGATTTATACTATACATGTTGATGAGAACTAGAACCCTCACAGTACTGTACAGTATAAGTGATTATACTATACATGTTGATGAGAACGAGAACCCTCACAGTACTGTACAGTATGAGTGATTTATACTATACATGTTGATGAGAACTAGAACCCTCACAGTACTGTACAGTATGAGTGATTTATACTATACATGTTGATGAGAACTAGAACCCTCACAGTACTCTACAGTATGAGTGATTATACAGTACTGTACATATGTTGATGAGAACTAGAACCCTCACAGTACTGTACAGTATGAGTGATTTATACTATACATGTTGATGAGAACTAGAACCCTCACAGTACTGTACAGTATGAGTGATTATACTATACATGTTGATGAGAACTAGAACCCTCACAGTACTGTACAGTATGAGTGATTATACTATACATGTTGATGAGAACTAGAACCCTCACAGGACTGTACAGTATGAGTGATTATACTATACATGTTGATGAGAACTAGAACCCTCACAGTACTGTACAGTATGAGTGATTTATACTATACATGTTGATGAGAACTAGAACCCTCACAGTACTGTACAGTATGAGTGATTTATACTATACATGTTGATGAGAACTAGAACCCTCACAGTACTGTACAGTATGAGTGATTTATACTATACATGTTGATGAGAACGAGAACCCTCACAGTACTGTACAGTATGAGTGATTTATACTATACATGTTGATGAGAACGAGAACCCTCACAGTACTGTACACTATGAGTGATTTATACTATACATGTTGATGAGAACTAGAACCCTTACAGTACTGTACACTATGAGTGATTTATACTATACATGTTGATGAGAACTAGAACCCTTACAGTACTGTACACTATGAGTGATTTATACTATACATGTTTATGGTTTTATTGCTGTCACGTTCTGACCTTTATTTCTTTTGTTTTGTCTTTATTTAGTATGGTCAGGGCGTGAGTTGGGTGGGCAGTCTGTTTGTTTGTTCTATATTTTGGGTATTTCTATACGGTCGCAAAGCTAACTAAAAAGCAGCATTCCCCAAGTTTCGGCCTAGTATGGTTCTCAATCAGGGGCAGGTGTCATTCGTTGTCTCTGATTGAGTATCATACTTAGGTAGCCTGGGTTTCACTGTGTGTTTGTGGGTGATTGTTCCTGTCTCTGTGTCTGCACCAGATAGGACTGTTTGGGGTTTTCACATTTCTTGTTTTTGTAAGTTTGTTCATGTGAAGTGATTTATTAAAACATGAATCAAAATAACCACGCTGCGCTTTGGTCTGCCTCTCCGTCAATGGAAGAAATCCCTTACAATTGCAGCACTGGCATTTTAGGAATTTGGTTTTTGTTTCAACTTTTCATTTTTTTTACAAGTAAATTACTATATGCAAAGATATAGAAAGAATACAGGCTATTGAAGCAAATGGCTTTGTTTCTGATTCATTCTTGTTACATATACATTACTTTAGTACAGTCAATAAAGTGAAAAGGTTTTATTCTTATTCTATAATTAAATACATTCATTCAAACTTCAAAGAGAAAAGTTCATGATTTATGTAATGCTCCCTGTTCTTAGTGCCCTTTTAGGGCAGTGTGTTATGAGTGACAATGTATGCTTTCTAGGTGAGAATTGTTGCCAGTGTTATGGTCGAACGAGCTTATTTTGAGACATGTATGAAGTGTTTTGATGGTTTGAGTGAGTTTTGGAGGTGAGATTAACTGTTTGGCCAAGATGCATGTTGGTAATGCAGACTGTGTGAAGTGTTTTGTTGGTAAGGCAGACTGTGTGAAGTGTTTTGTTGGTAAGGCAGACTGTGTGAAGTGTTTTGTTGGTAAGGAAGACTGTGTGAAGTGTTTTGTTGGTAATGCAGACTGTGTGAAGTGTTTTGTTGGTAATGCAGGCTGTGTGAAGTGTTTTGTTGGTAAGGCAGACTGTGTGAAGTGTTTTGTTGGTAAGGCAGACTGTGTGAAGTGTTTTGTTGGTAATGCAGACTGTGTGAAGTGTTTTGTTGGTAAGGCAGACTGTGTGAAGTGTTTTGTTGGTAAGGCAGACTGTGTGAAGTGTTTTGTTGGTAATGCAGACTGTGTGAAGTGTTTTGTTGGTAAGGCAGACTGTGTGAAGTGTTTTGTTGGTAATGCGGACTGTGTGAAGTGTTTTGTTGGTAAGGCAGACTGTGTGAAGTGTTTTGATGTTAAGGCAGACTGTGTGAAGTTTTTTGTAGGTAAGGCAGACTGTGTGAAGTGTTTTGTTGGTAATGCAGACTGTGTGAAGTGTTTCGTTGGTAAGGCAGACTGTGTGAAGGGTTCTGTTGGTAATGCAGACTGTGTGAAGTGTTTTGTTGGTAAGGCAGACTGTGTGAAGTGTTTTGGTGGTAATGCGGACTGTGTGAAGTGTTTCGTTGGTAAGGCAGACTGTGTGAAGTATTTTGCTGGTAATGCAGACTGTGTGAAGTGTTTTGTTGGTAAGGAAGACTGTGTGAAGTGTTTTGTTGGTATAGCAGACTGTGTGAAGTGTTTTGGTGGTAATGCGGACTGTGTGAAGTGTTTTGTTGGTAAGGCAGACTGTGTGAAGTATTTTGTTGGTAATGCAGACTGTGTGAAGTGTTTTGTTGGTAAGGAAGACTGTGTGAAGTGTTTTGTTGGTAAGGAAGACTGTGTGAAGTGTTTTGTTGGTAAGGAAGACTGTGTGAAGTGTTTTGTTGGTAAGGCAGACTGTGTGAAGTGTTTTGTTGGTAAGGAAGACTGTGTGAAGTGTTTTGTTGGTAAGGAAGACTGTGTGAAGTGTTTTGCTGGTAATGCAGACTGTGTGAAGTGTTTTGAGAAAGTGGCTTCAGTATTGACCGATGCTTGTTAGCAATTGAAAGAAATCTGTAAGGTGACACCAGCCTCCTGTGGTCTGAATGGGAGAGATTGTCTTGAGAAGGGCCATGCGGCTGAAACACGTTCAACTCTCCATTCTATCTAAAGGACATATACTGCCCAGAGCCTATACATAATGCAGGCATGTTTTAGAGGTCAAACTAATCCTGCCCTGTTATTGCTTCACATGTTTTGCCATGGCAACGTGTGTTCATGATGTGTAACAACACTGCTGCTGTCTCCTAGCTCTTAGGCCCCACACACACACACACACACACACACACACACACACACACACACACACACACACACACACACACACACACACACACACACACACACACACACACACACACACACACACCCTCTCTATCTCTTTCACCCCTTCTAAACCATGCTACTATAGCAATATACTAAAGTTCTGCAGCTGAACGCTGTTTGTCTCTCCCTGTATAGACGGCTCAGTTGTAGCCGTGATACGGCAACACTCCATCTGTCTATGAGCCATATCATCTAGGCCTCCAGCTGCTGTTGTGTCTGCCACTTTCAGGTGAACGAGGCTTATCTACCCTCTGCAGAAAGGCCGTCCCATCTGTAGCAACATGAGACTAATGTCTTCCTCTCTCCATCTCCCTTCCAGTCAGTCTGACCTGACAACTTCCAAAGCTAGAGATTACTCTGTGCTCTTTTCCCTTGACCCCTATGATGTGTGTGAGATTGTGTGTGTTTATGTCCATGTGTCACGAGTCCAAGTATCAGTTTAACTATAACCCACTAGGTTCTGGTACACTATGTGCAGTCCTGCATTAAAAATGTCCTAACTTTATCTCTGTAACCCAATTACTGGATTTAATCAAATAGGGCTTGTACTCTCTGAGTTAAATTGGATTAAAGAGGGTACAAATGTCAGTTTCCCAATCAATACTAAATGACTTATCTTTAGTCTACAACATGGAGGCATTCATTTAGCAAATTAACATTAAGTGCTCCGTGCTCTGTCCTAATTGGTTACTGATTTGCTCTGATTGGTGGAAGTGGATTCTGATCGGTCATAAGTGGGGCCCTGCTGTAGTAACCCGGCTGTTTTGATCAAGGTGATGAGGAGTACTAGAGATACTGTAGAAGGCATGCTAATCAGCTGGTTTTCACTATGTAGCCATGTTGGGGCCAGGCGTGGGCACAGTTGCACTGACTTCAATGAGTTATTTAGCGTTTCCTAGCGCCGTCTGAAGATATGAGCCACAGAATATGGGAAGCGGCAGGGGGATATTTATGAGAAGAAAGTACTGGAAATGTCTCAATAATTTCTCCCAAAGAATTTCACACTATGTAATGTAATGTGCACACATGTGACTGATTTCTTTCCATTGGTATAAGCCTACAGGGCTTTTACATCCATGTGTTTTACTAGGTAACTTGTTCTTGGTGTGAGTAATAAGAAGTGATTAACAAGCACTTAAAATGTAATTTCCATGTCATACTGAGATGGGTCATGGTTTGACGGGGAAATTCCCCAAAGTTTTGTTAAATTCAAAGTTCTTAAAGGTAAAGCAGTCACAAGACATCATGTAGACAGAGGTAAAGCAGTCACAAGGACATCATGTAGACAGAGGTAAAGCAGTCACACAGGACATCATGTAGACAGAGGTAAAGCAGTCACACAGGACATCATGTAGACAGAGGTAAAGCAGTCACACAGGACATCATGTAGACAGAGGTAAAGCAGTCACACAGGACATCATGTAGACAGAGGTAAAGCAGTCATACAGGACATCATGTAGACAGAGGTAAAGCAGTCATACAGGACATCATGTAGACAGAGGTAAAGCAGTCATACAGGATGTCAGCGTGCATATAGACAGAGGTAAAGCAGTCACACAGGACATCATGTAGACAGAGGTAAAGCAGTCATACAGGACATCATGTAGACAGAGGTAAAGCAGTCATACAGGACATCATGTAGACAGAGGTAAAGCAGTCATACAGGATGTCAGCGTGCATATAGACAGAGGTAAAGCAGTCACACAGGACATCATATAGTAGCAGAGGTAAAGCAGTCACTACAGGACATCATGTAGTTCAGAGGTAAATGCAATCATTTATAGGACATCATGTAGACAGCCTCTAGTAAAGCAGTCATACAGGACATCATGTTGACAGAGGTAAAGCAGTCATACAGGACATCATGTAGACAGAGGTAAAGCAGTATACAGTAAAGCAGTCATACAGGACGTCAGCAGCAGAGACTAGAGTGTAGACTACAGCAGAGACCATAGCAGAGATGTCAGCAGAGATACAGCAGAGAAAGCAGCACATCATCAACATTACAGTATATGTAGCAGGGTCACCTACAGAAGAGACTATGGTATGTCATTAATGACTACATTTGAGACTACAGTATAGACTCCCAGAGACCACATAGATCTCATGGTATAGTGCACTACATTTGAGACTACATGAGACTACATTTGAGACTACACAGAGACCATAGCAGAGCCATTTCAGACCACAGCAGTAGACCAAAGCCAGAGTATAGACTACAGTAGAGACCACAGCAGAGACTACAGTGTAGACTACAGCAGAGACCACAGCAGAGACCACAGTAGAGACTACAGCAGAGACTACAGCAGAGACCACATCAGAGACCACAGCAGAGACCACAGCAGAGACCACAGTATAGACCACATCAGAGACTACAGTATAGACTACAGCAGAGACCACAGAAGAGACTATGGTATAGACTACAGCAGAGACTACATTTGAGACTACAGTATAGACTACAGCAGAGACCACATCAGAGACTATGGTATAGACTACAGCAGAGACTACATTTGAGACTACAGTATAGACTACAGCAGAGACCACAGCAGAGACTACAGTATAGACTACAGCAGAGACCACAGCAGAGACTACAGCAGAGACCACAGCAGAGACTACAGCATAGACTACAGCAGAGACCACAGCAGAGACTACAGTATAGACTACAGCAGAGACCACAGCAGAGACTACAGTATAGACTACAGCAGAGACCACAGCAGAGACTACAGCAGAGACCACAGCATAGACTACAGCAGAGACCACAGCAGAGACTACAGTATAGACTACAGAATAGACTACAGCAGAGACCACAGCAGAGACCACAGCAGAGACTACAGCAGAGATCACAGCAGAGACTACAGTATAGACTACATCACATCAGAGACTATAGCAGAGACCACAGCAGAGACTACAGTATAGACTACAGTATAGACTACAGCAGACTACATCAGAGACTACAGTATAGATTACAGCAGAGACTACAGCAGAGACTACAGCAGAGACTACAGCAGAGACCACAGCAGAGACTACAGCAGAGACTACAACAGAGACTACAGCAGAGACTACAGTATAGACTACAGCATAGACCACAGCAGAGACTACAGTATAGACTACATCACATCAGAGACTATAGCAGAGACCACAGCAGAGACTACAGTATAGACTACATCACATCAGAGACTACAGCAGAGACCACAGCAGAGACTACGGTATAGACTACAGCATAGACCACAGTATAGACTACAGTATAGACTACAGTATAGACTACAGAATAGACTACAGCAGAGACCACAGAAGAGACTACATTTGAGACTACAGTATAGACTACAGCAGAGACCACATCAGAGACTATGGTATAGACTACAGCAGAGACTACATTTGAGACTACATTTGAGACTACAGCAGAGACCACAGCAGAGACTACAGTATAGACTACAGCAGAGACCACAGTAGAGACTACAGCAGAGACCACAGCAGAGACCACAGCAGAGACCACAGCAGAGACCACAGCAGAGACCACAGCAGAGACTACAGTATAGACTACAGCAGAGACCACAGCAGAGACTACAGTATAGATTACAGCAGAGATCACAGCAGAGACCACAGCAGAGACCACAGCATAGACTACAGCAGAGACCACAGCAGAGACTACAGTATAGACTACAGAATAGACTACAGCAGAGACTACAGTATAGATTACAGCAGAGACCACAGCAGAGACTACAGCAGAGACCACAGCAGAGACTACAGTATAGACTACAGCATAGATCACAGCAGAGACTACAGTATAGACTACATCACATCAGAGACTATAGCAGAGACCACAGCAGAGACTACAGTATAGACTACAGTATAGACTACAGCAGACTACATCAGAGACTACCGTATAGATTACAGCAGAGACCACAGCAGAGACCACAGCAGAGACCACAGCAGAGACTACAGCAGAGACTACAGTATAGACTACAGCAGAGATCACAGCAGAGACTCACAGTATAGACTACATCACATCAGAGACTATAGCAGAGACCACAGCAGAGACTACAGTATAGACTACAGCAGAGACCACAGCAGAGACTACAGTATAGACTACAGCATAGACCACAGCAGAGACTACAGTATAGACTACAGTATAGACTACAGAATAGACTACAGCAGAGACTACAGTATAGATTACATCACATCAGAGACTATGGTATAGACTACAGCAGAGATCACAGCAGAGACTACAGTATAGACTACATCACATCAGAGACTATAGCAGAGACCACAGCAGAGACCACAGCAGAGACTACAGTATAGGCTACAGCAGAGACTATAGCAGTGACTACAGCAGAGACTACAGTATAGACTACAGCAGAGACTACAGTATAGACTACAGCAGAGACTACAGTATAGACCACAGCAGATACTACAGTATAGACTAGAGACTACAGTAGAGACTACAGCAGAGACTACAGCAGAGACTACAGCAGACTACAGCAGAGACTACAGCAGAGACTACAGCAGAGACTACAGCAGAGACTACAGCAGAGACTACAGCAGTGACTACAGCCTTTGAAGTGATCAGGTGGTCATGCATGAATGTGTTGCAGCTCTAATCTATATTAATGCAACAGCTCTGTGGTTCCAAGTCCTTATTGGCTCCAGACACCCAGTAAAAGGTCACCCTTGTTTTTAATTTGCCTCAGTTTAACTCAATACCCAGTCGAAAAGATAAGGCTATTTTTGAGAGGTGATGTCAGTCTGGTATGAGATATTACATTCCAAGGGTGTTGAAATCAATCATGTGTACAGTAATCACATGTTAATTCTGTGTAAGGTTCTGCATTTATTTTCTCAGTCAACCTTATGTTCTGTTTCGTTGTGTTCTTGAACTTAGCCCTATTTTTTGTGTTCTTGAACGTAGCCCTGTCTTTCATTTTTGTTAATTGATTTCACCTGTGTTCATTTTTCACCTGGTCTCATCAGCTCCCTATTTAGTTCAGTTCTTTCTGTTTGTGCCTTTGGGAGATATTGTTCATTTTGACTCCACTAAGCCTTTTCCTAGCGTGTTTGTGAGAACCAGTTATAGCCTTCAGCCCTAGTTTTGATTTGTTTGCCTACTTGCGTATGACCATTGCCTGCCTGTGAAAACTATTCTTGCCTTCTGTGAAGGTCAAATTAACACCTGCTGCGCTCTGCGTGTGAATCTACACCGTTTTCTCCCTGAGCATTCATTACGTTCTGCATACAAGCTGTAATGATTGAAGAGGAGCTTTATTCAACCTACGCTGTAACCTTGATCTTAAACGCTAAAAGCTGACATGTAAATGTAATCTAAATGACTGGACCTAATGTTCCCCGAGTAGAGTTATACAGTTACAATTTCATTAATGTTTGGTGCTGAATTATCTGGCTCTTAATTTATTTTATGGAGGTAGAGTATATAAAGTTAACTTGACGCATAACTCTCCTTCCTCGTTATGTTCGCGTTTCTCATTGTCATGAATATTAACTCTGGTCAGCTCCTAAGAAAGATCCTGCTAATGTATCTTAGCTGACTGACAGAACAGGGCCTGTAAATATTTAATGTCCAGTCACTAACAACTGGCGGATGTCTTTGATGCACTGGAATGTAATGGTCTCCTTGGCACGTTAAAAATTCATTAACAGGGGGGAAACTCCTCTCTGCATGCATGATTAGAAGACCTCTCGAGTGTTTCTTCTCATATTGTCTTATATATATTATATATTATCTTCTTTCAAATGTTATGTTAACTTGGATGTTTGTACAGTACAGTGCATCCATGGTGTGATTGAGTGTTCAGAAGACGCTCGATACATCACTATCTGTGACCTGGTATGTCTTCACTTTCTAGGGAGAAAATGCCTTGATTTCCCCCCAGTGGTATTTATTAAAACCGGGTTCTGCCTTTTTGACTGCATGGAGCCCCTGCAACATTCTAGCGCATGATGACTATTATCCTGAGGACTCATTAGTATTAGTAGTACCCGCTGTCCAGAGAAACACACCCTGAAGTTCTCCCTTCAGCACCTCCAGGCCTCTACACATGACAGGAACCTGGACGGTGGCACCAGGCATGTCCTTTACCACCGTCTACCTCCGGTTTCTCTGAACTAGCCATTCCTCCTGAGGCTACTCTGCAATCACCATTACAGGGGACTTTGCCCTCCACTTCTGCAGATCTGTCGATAGTTCCAAACCAATTCACCTGAAGCCACTCTACAGACTGCAATCATCAACCCAGCAATCAGCCTGGCATGGCTAAAAGGCTGCCTCCGGCTCCATCCCAAATGTTACCCTTCTCCAGTCTAAAGCCTGCGTTCTGTTCTCTGTTGTATTTCCCCCCTGCGCCTCTTCATAACCCCATGAACTGCTCTCAGTACCCATGAGCCTTGATCAAGTCCCACTCCGGTGCCTCCCTAACCTCTGGTCAAGTTTTGTTTGTCAGAACTTTCTATTTTAATGTTGGCTCATTACACTCAACAATGTTGGTTTGTGTTTCTGTTGTGCATCCACTAGTACTGGGTCACTGGCCTATCACACAGTGCCACAGAGTAATACAAGACAGGTCAGGATTGTACCAAATGTGATGAAAAGTCACAAAATCTGGTGATAAGTGCAATGGTGAACATTTGAAGCTGTGCATTTTACCCCTTGATTCTTCATCCCTTAGACAATATACGCAATGTAAACACACACTCTCATCTCTACCACTAACACGGTTTGTGTCCAGAACTGAAACGATCTGACTGAAATGAAAAGACCTGAATCCCCAGAGCTTACTTTCATCTGGCCTACTTACTCCCTCTCTCCTCGTCTCCTCTCTCTCTACTCCTTCTCCCCTCTCTCCTTACTCCCTCTCTTTCTCCTCTCTCTCCTCCCTCTCTCCTCCCTCTCTCTACTCCCTCTTTCCTCTCTCTCTACTCTCTCTCCTCTCACTCCCTCTCTCACTCCAGAACATCTTCCTGATGTGAGAGAATTTCATCCATTCTGACAGCCGCTACAGGGCAGAGAGAGGGGGAGAAAGAGAGAGAGGAGGAGACTGGGAGAGGTGGAGAGCGAGAGAAGAGTACTTTCTGTACAGAAACAAACCAGGGTTGAACATAGATTTAATTATTATGGCAGTCTATTTTTAGAGGGCTTCCACTATCCCAAAACAGCACCAGAGGCCCTACATGGCCAATAGAACCTGGTGATCCAACATATGACCTCTTGGTTTGTAACTATGATCTCTGTGTCCCTAAGCAAGTCCCTGCTGTTGCCTTTGGGAAGTGTGTGTGACCTTCGACAGCAAAGACTCCATCCTTCTCAAGCATTACGAGGGCGGGTACCATCTTAAAGAGAGAGATGGAGAGAGTGAAGGCAACACATCAGGCATTTTATGAGGAAGAGAGAGTGAAATAGGGGAGGAAAGAGAGAGAAAGAGGGGAGGAGAGAGAGAAAGAGGGGGAGGATAGAGAGTTTACTCCCTAATGAATCAGAATGCATTAGATCTATCCCCTACTTGCTTTCATCTGTAACCGAATCAATGTCAGCCTCAGGTATGAAGATTCTCCACAGGTGAGAGAGTGAGATGATGAACAGGACTATATTGTTGGACTATATTTTAATCTTTCCCTAATTACATTCTCCGGTGTCATGTATCATATGAGTGTCTGTTCTGGACACATTGCGTAATAAGAGACTTGCATAGAAAAGCAGCCAAAGCCATTCTGAAAATTGAAACTGTTTTGCAAGCACATACATGTAAGCTGGTGTCTGCTCCTCCCAATGTCAATGGAGAAAGTTGCATAATTGTACCAGACACATTAGTCATTGTACACCTTCCATTGCTCATCATGTCTAAAACACAGCATTCATTTGTTTCTCCATCTAAGCTCGTATTTTGGGGTATACTCTAGGCTGTGCTCTGTATCCCCACACCTTTGTTTACAGACGCTCTATTCCCCACTTATCCCCGTCCAGCAGTAAGCACTAGCCACTGTGTAACCTTAGCGACTCCGTGTTGGGCACTTTAAGTAATCACTCTAAATCCCTGCATTGATTCAATTCCTTGTTGGAACAATTGGAGAGAGAATTTGCTACCTGTTCTTTTGTATTTTTTTGTATGATGAGCCCTGTAATGATGTCCATTAAAATGGTGCATGGTGATAGTCCTAAAGCAGCAGCTGCCCTCTGGAGCATCCTGCGGTCAGAAGGCCTCCCCAGGGCAGACAGGGGAGCTCCAGTATATACATCTTGTACATGTTATGTTTTCACATTAATGATTTTCATATATCTGATTGTTTTTTACATATAAAATAACCACCCTATTTTGATGGGAGTACTCCTACAATGAATACAATTAAATCAAATCAAAGTTTATTTGTCACATGAAAGACTACAACAGGAGTACACCATATATTGAAATGTTTACCGACTATATGTCACGTCCTGACCTTAGTTCCTTATTTATGTCTCTATTTTAGTTTGGTCAGGGCGTGAGTTGGGGTGGGCATTCTATGTTTTGGTTCTGTGGGTTATATTTCTAGGTGTTTGGCCTGGTATGGTTCCCAATCAGAGGCAGCTATCAATCGTTGTCTCTGATTGAGAACCATACTCAGGCAGCCTGTTTTCCCACTATGGGTTGTGGGTAGTTGTTTTCCGTTTCAGTGTTTGCACCATACGGGACTGTTTCGCTTTTCATTTATTCTCTTGTTCTTTTGTATTTAGTGTTCAGTTAATTAAAGGAAATATGAACACGTACCACGCTGCATTTTGGTCCGATCCTTCATATTCCTCATCAGACGAGGACGAGAATCGTTACAATATATACAGTGAAAATAAATCCACGTTTTTGATGACCATGAAAGAGTACTAATCTCTCCTATGTATTAAAGAATATTGCGCTATAATACATGACATGGGAAAACTGTTTTTTATTATAGATTGCTGAACCTGCATTCCCCCCTCCCCCACCCCTCCATGTGGTGGAAGCCTTGTGTACAACCAAGCAGGTATGTACTGCAATATCTTATGTGTTGTTTACACAGGAAAACCTGTTTTTGATGACCATGAAAGGACGTCAATCTCTCAAATAAATACTTTTTACTCTGCACACTCCCCCACCTCTCCCTGCTTTGTTTTGAAAGCCTCTTGTACAACCAGACAGTGTCTTTCACCTACTGTAGGTATAGTATATATCGTTAACCAAGCTGAAATGCTATTCGCAGCTTAAAAGGGAAAAAAATGATGTTTTTAAACATCATCAGGCCTAGAGGACAGGACAGGACATCCGCTCCCTCATTAGCCGGCCTTGTCTCTCGCTTGGCTGCATCCCCATCCCGCACAGGCCCACCAGAGAGCTGGATGTCTTGGATAGGTCCCATGAAACATTGAGCAAAACGCTCTATATCTCATTTGAGTCACATGTCTTTAGACGAATGCCTTGCGTCATTGGTTAATTGGAGTCTGCAGGGATCTTATGACTAGTGGTGCTGAATGTGTGGGTTTGAATATCTTACCTACAGACCATAATAGCTGCAGTGTGGATAGCTCGCAGAATCACGGAACTGTAGGAGATGATTATCGTGTTCACACACCATAATAATGTAACAATCCTCGCTATGTGAGCCTAGTGGATGGCCTTGTGGTTAGAGCGCAAACACCAGCAAACACCAGTGATTATCCTCACTGTTATACCATCTGCTTGTATCATCTTCCTTTTTTTTCTCGCTTTCGTTGAGTGTGGACAGTGCACAGGATCTTTCATCTTCACCCATTGCAGATGATTAAAAAAGACAGAAAAGTGGGATGTCTAACAAGCCGCCATGCCGGTTTAGCCCACTAGGGCACATTCTCTCAATCATTTCATGTAACCACATTTACCTTGTTTGTTTATGCATTTCTGTGAATTACTTAGTTAGTAATAAATACATCATTTAAGACAGTTGATGTATGGATGACTCATAGTGAAGACTGGGTTTGTGCAGATAACCAACCATTTACAAAGTTTGTAATGAGACTAATGTGAGGTAAAGTAAATAACTCATTAATTCGAAGAATAATTGATCAGATAAAATATCTGAAAAGTTATTTTAGGAAAAGATAGCTTTGTAATCTGAATATTTTTCCTTGGTGCCCCGACTTCCTAGTATGATTAATCAGTCTAATCTCGTAATAACTAATTACAGAGAATCTTTGATAAAAACTATCAGTCTTCAGTTAATAATAGTAAAGACACAACATTTATGGTGCCCCCTGTGAGGAATCTAATATAGAATTAGACTTTGCTGTGGAATTCTATATATCAATTGTGCAAACAGAAGTGTACGAACAGACAGCTTTGTATACATTCAAATTGGTTGTATGTGTGTTCCCATTTGAAGAGGCTACAGTGCGCCTCCAGTAGTATTCTTTAGCGTAAGCGCAATGAGTGATACATTCCAGATTTAGTCCATTAGGCCAAACGGTACTATTTCTGTCTGTCAGTATTAACTTCTAGAGCCAGAAAGGTTAGAAATTAGAGGATAGATCTTCAGCGTTCGAGCCGCAGTATTTCTGTCCGCCTACCGCACTAAACCTGAGTGGACTGACTACAGGCATATCCGTATTATGTACCGTGTCGCTCCGGTCAACATAATGCTAGCAAAGTATGCCGAATGGGTTAATGTGAGACGTCACTAGTAAACCCGCCCTTTCCATGGTGAGAGGACCCTATTTCGTGCTTAGAACATGATATTGCTGGCACGAGAGGCTAAGCTAACAGAGAGGGAACCTTTTTCACTTCCTGTGTTCCGTTTAAATTCCTCCGCCTTGCGTGACGGAAGTCCCGCCCTTTGTACTTCAGTTTGATTTCAGCATTCAGCATCACTGGTGGTGAAGAATCGCAAGTACATCTTAAAAGAAGTGTTGGAAATCCAAACGTGGATCATGTTAAAATAATCCAGCAATCTCAATTGCTTGGGTCTCATTCCATTTATTTATTTAAATTGTCGGACATACCTTTCTAGGTTCTTCCAATTAAATGAGACACCTTAAGCTTTGCAATAGTAACCTAGATGAACCAACTTCCCAGGTGAATTTAAAGTTTAATACCCAGATAGCCTATCCAGGTATGATTAATCATTATCATTGATTAATTCAATTTGCTTTTGCAAATCCATCCACGTCCAACTTCCACAGTACTGTCCAGTACTGATGGTGCATTAATGTCTATAAATAGATTAATATTGTCTTTGAGTGTCACACTTTGAGCAAGTGTGACACTCACATCTCCAAAATCAGTACTCTAAGCGCTCAACTGGACTCTGCAATGCAGCAGAATACCACCCTTAGGTACCATCTGGAAGAAGTCCAGAATGGTCACGCTCTATAGCGTGACTACCAATCCAAGCAACAGGAGCCCTGTACTCACAGGAGTAAAGACGATAGGTTTCAGACCTTGCCTCCCTCATGTGTCCCTCAGTCTTCTCCTCTTGGCCATTCGGCACTGAGTAATATTGTGCCTCTTGGCCGACAACAACAAGGCTTGGATTTTCCTTTTGGCCTTTCGGCCCCAATCTCTCCACAGGATGAAGCCAACCCTCTCCGCCCGCTTGGCGCGGAATACCTTGACAAACCCATCAAGAATTTCCCCACCTTTGACCCCGTTCCATATCAGCCAAATGATACTGAGACGTTCCTAGCTGACATAGAGGACGCGTAGGATGGCTACCCGAACGCTACAGGTTCTGACAGGGTTTACCTGTTGAAGCGAACATCGAATAGACATGTGTCAAAGTTCATTTGTCTACAACAGCAACACGTGCTAAATGACTACGCTAAACTTGCCACAGCTTTGAAAGTAGAATTCAGTGGTTCTGCGACTCGCAAACACGATAGCTCACTGGTTAACACCGTCAAACAAGCTCAGAACGAACACCCACAAGCTTACTATCATAGGCTTTGTTCAGCTTACTTTGGCCTACTCACTGAAACAGGCATGGAAGACCTGTTACCTTTTAAACAAATGTTCCTGTCGAACATGTATCCTACCTTCATTACCTACTTGGGCCCTGCAGCTCACGTTGGCTTGCCTATCTTACAACTCCGAGAGCTTGCAAGCACAGCTTTTGAGGCATCAAAAGCTCGCAACGCTAAGAGCCCTGACCACTCGGTTTTGAAGTTTGACCAGGAGCACTCACTCCAGTTAGAGGGTGCATTATCAGGTATTAGAGCGTTGAGAGTTGACGCACAACAACAGTTTCTACCACGAAACCATGATTCCAATAACCTCCGTGGTTATAACTGTAAAGTACGTCGCCATCAACATGACTACCGCTACAATCGACCTGTTCACTACGTTCCTGCACCCAACCCACAAAAGTGTCAGAGCACAAGGGTAACAAAGGGGTGAAGGACAATCAAAACATAGACCAATGTTCTCCAGAAGTTCCACTACGGGAAGAACTAAAGCGAGAACAATTTGAGAAAAGGGTAAAAGATAAGTCACAAGGACTAGACGGGGAATTACCGGACACCAGGTCCGCAGGAATTAACACCCATAGCAAGGACGTTAAAGTTCTAATTTCTCCTGCTCTCATTCAAGACCCAATCCAGGGCCTGCTTGATCAAGAAACAAGCCCCTGGGCTTTGTCTATAGACTCTGATACAAAGGTTGCAAAGAAAAAGTTCAAACACTTTGTTGAAGCCAAGCGCACTCAAAATCGGAAAAGTCAATCTGCTTCCACCTTCAACAGAAATGGCACATCACGTCGTTGCGAACGACCACTCCACTTTGTGGTAAATATGTCCACTAACCACGAATTTAAACGGCCATACCTGGAAACAGTCCTGGAGGACTGCTTAACTCCTCATGCGCTAATTGATTCGGGTGCGACAATATCACTCATATCTCAAACATTGTTTGATGATCTCAAAAGGGCTTTGAAGCCAACTAAACGTTGGTTAAAAGTGGAACGATGCGACACTACACTTCGAGGGGTCACTCAGACTACCTCATCTCTCACATTGAGAGTCATGCTGAAACTACACTTCAAGGACGTATCGCACGTTCACCCTGTGTATGTTACCAGCCTCGAAACTGTAACCCTGCCACTAGGAGCAGACTTGATGGATCGGTTACTACCATTGACAACCATACAACCAGGTATGGTCACAGGCCACCGTGCCTCCTCCACCGACCACACTGTCTTCCCCTAATGCTAGCTGCAACGCAGTCATTCACAGGTGGTATCTGTCGAAAGCACCACTTTGGAAAAAGACGTTTAGAAACCCCGTGGAGCATAATCCGATCCAAGGAGATGTTACGATATCTTGACACATTCCATCAGCCAACTTGATTGACCATTCTTTTCATGATTTCGAGACAGCTATCTCTGTGAATACGCAACTTCCCTCCTCCTTGCAGTCGTGCAAAACGGTAGTTGAGATGAACTCCTCTTGCCCTTCGGACACTTCCGCAAGCACTGCAGCCGTCTCAGCAAGAAAAACATTGATAGGCAGAATATACTCTGCATCCGATGATACACCTTCTGCTTTGTTGGGGACTGTCACCTCTTACAATGACACTAATGGCGTCAGTCCAGCAACTGACCCGATGACTACCACTGGTGAAACAATTTGCGTTATCACAGACCGATGTCCTCGTCTCAGTTCGCAGGTACTGAAGAGGTTGCCACACGAGGACGCGGTAGTGCCTGACATGCCTCTACAGCCACTGAGCATTTTGAAGCACAAACACCAGGAGATTTGGTTGAAAGGTTACAGCCATTCTCATAACAACGCGGCCGCTGACAACTCGTACATAGGGTCCGACCTTTTCGTTTGCGCCTCGGACACCAACACCACCTGCTTGTTGGGGGGTCCGGAGACACAAAGGGGGGGAATAGTAGCCCAGACCCATGATGAGCCTCATCGAGGCCAGTGGGGGGGTCAAGACTAAGGACAACACCATACGTGGCCGCCAGAGCATAAATCAAATCTAGTTGTAAACTCCCCTATGATAACAGTGAGGAGCAGACAGGCCCCTGGATGGGGATTATCTTAGAACACATCTAAGATAGTACTGAGGTGTACCACCCTGGTCGTAAAGGAAGTCCAGTAGACTTGTCCACCTCCAAAACAAATGGCAACAATAATCATTCCTTGCCATGTGTAGGTTCAACTACAATACAACTAGTAAAATGCTCCAATCATGTGTTCCGGTAGTATAATATTTCAGAATGAATCGGTAGGATAACTGGTCCCTTTGAGCACCAGTAACAATACCAGCGACAGTCAGTCTAGCTACAATCAGTAAGAAGTGCAACACGTGGAAGAGAATTTCCAGTGCACTCTTCCAATGGTTAACACTGTCATGACTGTCCTGATCAGATCAGGTTACAGGAGACCACAACCCTACAGATTATCTTTCAACCCCAACAGAGGAGGAGAGATCTAGGGTTCTGAAGATGTGGGGGGTTTTATGACCCCTCACGCCCCTGGTAAATCTCAGGCCACAGACAAATTCCATTGTCCTGTTACTATGGAGAACCAGCCTCATAACATTAAACATGAAATAAAGGAGCTTTGGAACAATGGTTTCCGTCAGCCACAATGATGGTCATGACGATAGATTGAATTTGGAAATATGTCATTTTTGGTTTGTTATTAAAGGTTAATAGATTACGTTATTACGAAAACATTGTAATGGGAATAGCCTTCCTAGTATATGTTTGATGTTTATACATTGTACATTGTATGGAAAATATCCAAATCAAAGGGAATGTTTTGGGGAAGATGAAATGTTAAGTTAGTTGTCTAAAATTGGATTTGAATAAAATCTAGACCTTGCCTCATTAACTTGGTACACCCAGAGAATTGCCCTACGGGCGGTTACGCCCACTTCTGACCCAAGGGTATAAAACCTGTGAGTATAGAATATACAGGAAGACTACGTGACCCAAGCTGCAGCAAGGTCTAAAAAGTCAACGAACCCAGAACGCAACGTAAGTTTGAAGACAAAGAAATCCTTTTCTACCCGAGCTACGGATGAGTAGCTGTGTCTAAGCGGGTGAATTCAAGTCGAACCACCTAGCCTCCATCTCCCATCGAATCATGGTATCTAAAGGGTTTCATTCCTATGCTGTGAGCTCTGAGCAACAGAGCTGTCTGTCCTCAGAAGACGCCTTCCAGAGCAAAGGGTGAGGGAACAGACTCCTAAGCCAAAAGGACACTGACATCGGGAGGATGGTCAGAGAGGTGCACCGGAGTAGTGCGTCATCGAGCCGCCTGGACTGTCCACGCAGAGAATCCTCAGAGATCATCCCCACGTAATTACATCATTATATTCTGACCCATAAGAGCGGCAGTTTGGGGCAAGGCTAGGGTTAGAATAGCATAGCTGACAAATTCACCCAAATGTATATTTCTCTCCTGTACTTTCTTTTTTCTCTCTCTCTTTGAAACCCCCCTTTTGGGTAACACGCGCCATAGTGTGTTGGCCCGTTATACTAAGTTTTAATCAATAGCCTATAATGTGTTTTGTCTATGTGTATCTTTTATCATCATTTAGGCTTTTTAGTAAATAAATATTAAACTAAGATTGGTGTGGTATGTACTCATTGGTGAGACTCGGGTCCGTGCAGATTCACGGGCTATACGACGTTCAGAACGAGATTGTAGAGGTAACTGGTTAATTAGCGGCTGTTGTAAAATCGATATTCTGATATTCTTTGAGTTAATTTGGGAAATAGAAACTCAATAAAAACTAGTTTTCCCATGGTGCCCCAGGTTAATGAGTTAATAATTGCTTGATTCAGTTAATCACACAATTAGAAACTTTAATAATTCGATGAACAACAGTCGTCACATGAACTAATGCAACGTCACGACAACACACATGTCACTAATAAATAGAATCCTCCATTCAGGAGGAAAATGATTAGAATCATTAACCACGATCACAATACGTACGACTGGTCTAATACTGAGAGTACTTTGGTCGTGAGGTTAGCTCCTCCGTGGATAACATAGCTATGAAATAGACTTCATACCTATCACCACTACAATAGTGGAAGACACAGTGACTTGTAGTAAAAAAACTATTACAGACTCCCTTGACACCAATTCTGACTGACCTCCAGGCATTGACCTGAAAATTACCTGACTCATTCTGAACAAATAGTAATCTGCCAGGATACTTGCTTTTCTTCCCTTGACATGCGTGCTTGTGTAAGCATAAATGCACAACGGAACATCCAATTAGGATTTATGCTTGAATCACCTTTTTACCTTTATTTAACTAGGCAAGTCAGTTAAGAACAAATTCTTATTTTCAATGATGGCCTAGGAACAGTGGGTTAACTGCCTGTTCAGGGGCAGAACAACAGATTTTGTACCTTGTCAGCTTGGGGATTTGAACTTGCAACCTTTTGGTTACTAGTCCAATGCTCTAACCACTAGGCTACACTGCTGCCCCAAGGGTCCAAGCAAAATACCAGCCTTTGTAAAGTTGAACATTTACTTCTAGGCCTTTGGCTCCACAGCACTCACCAGTTTCCTCCCAGAAGTCCATAGGTCATCCCTGTAGACTGCCCAAAACTAGTGCCTTACAGCTGTAAACTTATCATATCAACATCAACTTAGGATAGTGCCTAAGCAACACACCAAGTACGAAAAACCTAGATATGGCACTAGAGACAATGCCATGATAGTCATTTTGCCAGAACATTGGACGTATATAAAATACAGTCCAATTAGATGATTTTTGCGTGAGAACTATATTTTTTATATATTTTGTTTATGCTTTCATTCCTTTTCGGTTCAGTTCCTTTGACACTTAGGAAGTGATAGAGCGATAAACAAAGTCCCCATACAACTATCACTTAGTGCCACAATGCCGCTCATGGGGGAATGAATGTTTTATTATATATATTTAATGAGTGTGTGTGCGTTGTTAACATCTGCCTAAGTTACTGCCCAGATCTTTCCAGTCTGGACGATGACCAGACTATGGGTCCGGAACGGCGACCCCAAATCCAGACACCCACGGCCCATCCTTGTGGCGGCATGCCCCGCTGTCAGAGAGCCTACCAAGGTAAACCACCAGAGGGGGGGGGGGGCGCAATGGCGATCACCAACCAGGACATCCCCTGGCCCTTCCTGGGGTACTTTGCAGCTTCCAGGGAACCTACCAAGGTACATCACTAGAAGGGACCGCAACGACGATCACCAACCGGACATCAACTGCCATCCTTGTGGTGGACTGCTCCGCTCTCAGAGAAGCCTACCAAGTTCAACCACCAGAGGGGACTGCAACAATGATCTACAAACAGGACATCATGTGTTCATGATTCTATATTGATTTGTAACTTGCAGGACAAACAACATCCAAGCCCATCCCCTCTCGCTGTCACGACTTCTGCCGAGGTTGGCTCTCCTGCCTGTTCAGGCGGTGCTCGGCGGTCGTCGTCACCATCCTACTAGCCACTACCGATCCCTTTTCGTGTATCTGTTGGTTTTGTCTGATTGGTTTCACCTGTGTGTTGTTTAGTTAATTAGTGTCTGTATATGTAGTAGGTTGTCCCACCCTTGTTTTGTGCGGGATTGTTATTTTTGTATTCATGTCAGTCGGTGTATCTTGTGTTGTTATTCTCCGGTCTGTCTTTAGCCTGTGTTGGATTGTTCACCCTGTATGTGTTGGGTTGACCATGTTTCTTGTTCGCCGGAGAATAAACTGTCATATCACTATCTGCTCTCTGCGCCTGATTCCACCCACCATGTTAAGACGTGACAGAATCCCGCACCACCATGGAATCAGCAGGAGCAGCCGCGTCTCCTCTCCCATCGATGGAAGAAAGGGTCCTCCATCATACCAGTGTGCTTCACCAGATTGGTTCTGCCATGGACCAAATGATGGAGAGAATGGATCGATGGGAGAGGAGTGGCCTCCCCACCTCATCTCTAGCACCCCCTTCTCCAGCACTTCCTGTTTCTGCGACCACATCTGGCTCCGGGGCTCTTCGGCTGACACTCCCACGGGAGTATGACGGATCGGCGGCTGGGTGCAAGAGTTTCCTCCTTCAATTGGAACTATACCTGGCTACCGTGCGTCCTGCTCCCTCTGGAGAGGAGAGCGTGTGTGCCCTCGTTTCCTGCTTGACTGAGCGAGCCCTCGAGTGGGCCAACGCAGTGTGGAATGGTCCGGACTCTGCGAAGGATAATTACCCAGAGTTCACCCGCCGATTCCGAGCTGTTTTTGATCATCCACCCGAGGGTCGGGCGGCGGGTGAACGGCTGTTCCACCTGCGTCAGGAATTTGCTTTAGAGTTCAGGACTTTGGCAGCAGGAGCAGGATGGAACGACAGGGACTTGATTGATCATTTTAGAAGTAGTCTCAGGGAGGACGTCCGCAGGGAGCTGGCATGTCGGGACACCACATTCACACTGGATGAACTTATCGATCTGGCTATCCGTCTTGACAACCTGCTGGCTGCTCGCGGGCGTTCGGATCAGGTCCTGTCGTTTCCAATCCCCAGCCCCCCTGCCCCTATCCCTATGGAATTAGGAGGTACGGCTTCCTGCACCAGTTGTGGTCGACGATGGCACACGTCCGACCGGTGCTGGAGGAATTCGTCTAGGAGTCGGGAGGACAGGCGGAGCACTGCTCGATCACCCCAGGTGAGTAAGCACCAAACTCATTCAGAGCTTCCTGTCGGTCATGTGTATGTATTGACTTCTTTCCCTGGGTTTTTTCCCTCTCTACAGCATAAGGCGCTAGTCGATTCAGGCGCAGCTGGGAATTTTATGGATCGTGGGCTTGCGTTAAGGCTAGGGATTCCCCTGGTGTCGTTAGATCGACCTTTCCCCGTGCACTCCTTAGTTAGCCGACCATTAGGGTCAGGAGTAATTAGGGAGGCTACGGTGCCGCTGGACATGGTAACGCAGGGTGATCATAAGGAGCAGATTAGTCTGTTCCTTATAGATTCACCTGCGTTTCCAGTGGTGTTGGGGTTCCTGGTTAGCTCAACACAACCCGGTGATTTCCTGGCGACAGGGGGCTCTTAAGGGGTGGTCAGAGGAGTGTTCAGGTAGGTGTATAGGAGTTGCCGTTGGTGCGACTACGGTGGAGAGTCCAGACCAAGTTTCCACCGTGCGCATTCCCTCTGAATATGCCGATTTGGCTATCGCCTTCAGTAAAAGGAAGGCGACCCAATTACCACCTCATCGTCGAGAGGACTGCGCGATAAACCTTCTGGAGAACGCTGCACTCCTAGGAGTCACGTGTATCCATTGTCCCAGGAGGAGACAGTTGCGATGGAAACATATGTTTCTGAATCGCTGGGACAGGGGTACATTCAGTCCTCCGCATCACCCGTCTCCTCGAGCTTCTTTTTTGTGAAGAAGAAGGATGGAGGTCTGCGTCCGTGCATTGATTATAGAGGTCTAAATTCCATCACAGTGGGTTTAGTTACCCACTACCTCTCATCGCTACGGCGATGGAATCATTTCACAAGGCGCGCTTCTTCACAAAACTGGACCTGAGGAGCGCGTATAATCTGGTACGTATCCGGGGAGGAGATGAGTGGAAAACCGCATTTAGTACTACTTCTGGTCATTATGAGTACTGTGTCATGCCATACGGGTTGAAGAATGCTCCAGCCGTTTTCCAATCCTTCGTAGATGAGATTCTCCGAGACCTGCTCGGGCAGGGAGTGGTAGTGTACATCGATGACATCTTGATCTATTCTGCCACACGCGCGGAGCATGTGTCTCTGGTGCGTAAGGTACTTGGGCGACTACTGGAGCATGACCTTTATTGCAAGGCGGAGAAATGTGAGTTTTTCAAACAGTCCGTTTCCTTCCTGGGGTATTGTATTTCCACCTCTGGGGTGGTGATGGAGGATGATCGCGTTACAGCCATGCGTAATTGGCCGACTCCGACCACGGTGAAAGAAGTGCAGTGGTTTTTAGGGTTTGCCAATTACTACCGGAGGTTTATCCGGGGTTTTGGTCAGGTGGCTGCTCCCATCACCTCACTGCTGAAGGGAGGACCGGTGCGCTTGCGCTGGTCAGCAGAGGCGGGCAGAGCTTTCAGTCGTCTGAAGGAGCTGTTCACCAATGCGCCCGTGTTGGCGCATCCGGCCCCTCTTTAGCGTTCATAGTGGAGGTGGATGCGTCCGAGGCTGGGGTTGGAGCCGTGCTGTCCCAACGCTCGGGCGTGCCATCCAAGCTCCGCCCGTGTGCTTTTTTTTCAAGCAAGCTCAGCCCAGCGGAGCGAAACTATGATGTGGGGGACCGGGAGTTGTTAGCTGTAGTCAAGGCTCTGAATGTGTGGAGACATTGGCTTGAGGGGGCTAAATACCCTTTTCTCATCTGGACTGACCATCGTAATCTTGAGTACATCCGGGCAGCGAAGAGACTAAATCCACGTCAGGCTAGATGGGCCATGTTTTTTACCAGGTTCCAGTTTACCCTCACATATCGGCCAGGCTCCCAAAACACCAAAGCCGAAGCACTGTCTCGCCTCTATGATACCGAGGAACGGTCAGTTGAGCCAACTCCCATCATTCCACCGTCATGTCTCGTGGCACCGGTGGTATGGGAGGTGGACGCTGAGATAGAGAGGGCCTCACGGTCAGAGCCGGCCCCTCCTAACTGTCCAGTGGGGACTCAGTACGTGCCGAGGGTGGTCCGGGACAAGCTGATTCGGTGGGCTCATACTCTTCCCTCCTCGGGTCATCCTGGTATCGAGAGGACAGTGCGGAGTCTGAGAGGGAGATACTGGTGGCCCACTCTGGCTAAAGACGTGAGATTTTATGTCTCCTCCTGCTCAGTGTGTGCTCAGAGCAAGGCTCCTCGGCACCTGCCTAGAGGGAAATTACAACCCCTCCCCGTTCCACAACGGCCGTGGACACACTTATCGGTGGACTTTCTTACCGACCTTCCCCCGTCCCAGGGAAGTACTACGATCCTGGTCGTTGTGGATCGGTTTTCTAAGTCCTGTCGTCTCATTCCGTTGCCCAGTCCCCCTACGGCCCTGCAGACTGCTGAGGCTTTGTTTACCCATGTCTTCCGGCACTATGGGGTGCCTGAGGACATTGTCTCTGATCGGGGTCCCCAATTCACGTCCAGAGTGTGGAGGGCGTTTATGGAGAGACTGGGGGTCTCGGTTAGCTTAACCTCAGGTTTTCACCCCGAGAGTAATGGGCAGGTGGAGCGCGTAAACCAGGATGTGGGCAGGTTTCTGCGGTCCTATTGCCGGGACCGGCCTGGTGAGTGGGCAAGGTATGTTCCATGGGCCGAACTAGCTCAGAACTCCTTACGCCACTCCTCAACTAACTTGTCCCCTTTTGAGTGTGTGTTAGGTTACCAGCCGGTCCTGGCTCCATGGCATCAGAGTCAGACTGAGGCTCCTGCGGTGGAGGAATGGGTACAGCGCTCCAAGGACACCTGGAAAGCCGTTCAGGACTCATTACGGTTAGCGGGAGAACGGCAGAAGAGGAGCGCTGACCAGCACCGCAGTGAGGCCCCCGTGTTTGCACCGGGGGGCAGGGTCTGGCTCTCGACCCGAAACCTGTCCCTCCGCCTGCCCTGTCGGAAGCTGGGGCCGCAGTGTGTGGGGCCGTTCAAAGTCCTGAGGAGAATAAACAAGGTGTGTTACAGGTTACAACTTCCTAGGTGTTATCGTATTAACCCCTCGTTTCATGTGTCTCTCCTCAGGCCGGTGGTGGCTGGTCCCCTGCAAGAAGGTGAGGTGCCTGAGGTCCCTCCGCCCCCTCTGGACATTGAGGGTTCCCCAGCGTACACAGTTCGGGGCATTCTGGATTCGATGGGGGGCCTACAGTACCTCGTGGACTGGGAGGGGTACGGTCCGGAGGAGAGATGCTGGGTTCCGGTGGGGGACATTTTGGACCCTTCTCTCCTGATAGATTTCCACCGCCTCCACCCGAATCGCCCAGCACCTCGTCCTCCGGGTCGTCCTCGAGGACGGTGGCGGCGCGCTGCAGGAGCCGCGCGTCAGGGGGGGGGTACTGTCACGACTTCCGCCGAGGTTGGCTCTCCTGCCTGTTCAGGCGGTGCTCGGCGGTCGTCGTCACCGTCCTACTAAGCCACTACCGATCCCTTTTCGTGTATCTGTTGGTTTTGTCTGATTGGTTTCACCTGTGTGTTGTTTAGTTAATTAGTGTCTGTATATGTAGTAGGTTGTCCCGCCCTTGTTTTGTGCGGGATTGTTATTTTTGTATTCATGTCAGTCGGTGTATCTCGTGTTGTTATTCTCCGGTCTGTCTTTATCCTGTGTTGGATTGTTCACCCTGTATTTGTTGGGTTGACCATGTTTCTTGTTCGCCGGAGAATAAACTGTCATATCACATATCACATCTGCTCTCTGCGCCTGATTCCACCCACCTTGTTAAGACGTGACACTCGCTGTCTCCCCCTTGCCTCCTTCAACTAGGTTGCTGTGGTCAGAGAGACATTGTAAATTCCTGAGAAGACCCTGTCACATGGCCACACAGTAGAGAGAGAGTAGATTTTCATGGAGAACAAAGGAAATCCTTCCACCTCACAGAACTTGAGGTACGAACAAATTTCATGTTCCGGAGAAAGTATAAAAGATCGGTGAAGAATCCAGCTACGAACTGGTCCGTTTATCACAACTTGGGAAAGCTCATGGGAAACGGTGTGGCCACATTACCATAACACCCTTTATATAATAGCCCCAGATATAAGGTTTACATCTAATTGTTGTATAAGATGAATGAGTGAGTATGATACTGTTTACACAATTTTACAATGTGATTTTGGACTGTTTAATGAAGGAAAACTCAAAAAGGGAATTGGATTTGAACTAAATCAGAGGACGGCACCTGAGCCCAGTTAGGGTCAGACATCCTGGGACAGCCTTTTCTGCCATTCCAAATAAAAACCACACTTGGGTTTTCGATCAGCAGACCAAGCTTACCTCAATTATGAGATGGCTAAAGGTTGCAGACCATGTTTTTCTCCATTAGGAGGACAAAGGTTGTAGACCATTGCTGAATCTTTTAACCATACCACGTGGTTAAACTCTTAGACTATCGATACCGACAGAATAAGAACAAGTCTTTGATATGAATTACTAGTCTGCAGCTAGGAATTCGGTATCATTGAACGCGAAGAACGACAACCGCAGAAACATCTATTCTATAACGAATGTCACTCTGAACAATCCCCTCTAACCGCAACCGAGAGAGAGAGGGAGAGACGGACAATTCTACAAACAAAATGAACTTTTCACCAGCGATCAAGACGATACACTGAGCGTAAATATATATATATATTGATTGCAATTGTTCCCGAATGAGTGAGCGTTCATGTGCAAAGGATTAGCATTTCAGTTGTTATAATTATGACTCTGTAGTGACTACTTAGTCGACCCCCATTTCCCCTTTTGTCTAACAAGCCGCCATGCCAGTTTAGCCCACTAGGGCACATTCTCTTATCATTTCATGTAACCACTTTACCTTGTTTGTTTGTTTGTTTATGCATTTCTGTGAATTACTTAGTTAATAATAAATAAATGATTTAAGACAATTGATGTATGGATGACTCATAGTGAAGACTGGGTTTGTGCAGATAACCAACAATTTACGGCGTTTGGAATGAGACTAATGTGAGGTAAAGTAAATAATTAATTAATTTGAAGACTAATAGATCAGATCAAATATCTGAAAAGTTATTTTAGGAAATGATAACTTGCCCCGACTTCCTAGTAATTACGGTTACATGATTAATCAGTCTAATCGTGTAATAACTAATTACAGAGAATCTTTAATTTCAGTTAATGATAGTAAAGACACGACAATTCCATAAGTGTTATATCATAGTTTTGATGTCTTCACTTTTATTCTACAATGTAGAAAATAGTCAAAATATAGAAAAACCCTGGAATGAGTAGGTGTGTACAAACTTTTGACTACTACATTACTGTACATATTGTATAAGTTTGTCCAACATGTTTGTCCAAAATGTTTCCAACCAGCCTCTATTAAATGATATAAAGTATGTGACATAATGTAACAATGTGATTATCTCTTGATAATCATGTACTGAGTAAAACTACACTGATTGAGTAGAAAATTCAATTTTCCACATTTCTTATTGTCTGTGCTTTCCCTTACTGTGTCAATTATGTTTTTTAACCTAAACACAAATACTTTCTAACCTTTGAACTATATCCCCAAACATACATATCGTACAAGTTTGTCCAAAATGGTTCCAATCTTATTTCCAGACAAAACAGCCAAATTCCTCTGTGAAATTATATAAAGTATGTAACATAATGTCACATAATGTGATAATCTCTTCATGATCATGTACTGAGTAAAACCATACTGATTGAGTGGAAAATTAAATTCATCCACAAACGCATCCATAAACTAACCTTGTGAGGACACATAATTCAGTCCCATTCAAAATCCTACTTCCCTAACCCTTAACCTAACCGTAATCCGTACTCTTACCCTAACCCTAACCTTAACCCTAACCCTAAACCTAACCCTAAACCTAACCCTAGCTCCTAACCCTAAACCTAACCCTAAAACTAACCCTAGCTCCTAACCCTAAACATTAACGTAATTCTAACCCTAACACTAATTCTAACCTTAACCCTAAACCGGCCAGATATAGTATTTGACCTTGTGGGGACTAACTAAATGTCCCTAGCTGGTCAAGTTTTTGTTTGTTTACAATTCACACACACACACACACAGGTCCCTACACAATCCCAACACTGTGAACAGCTTGAGAAACAAACCGTGGTCTTTCTCAGAGTTGAATCCTCACTCTCTCAGTGTGGGAGCCTCTGACTGCATCTGTGTGGACTGGAGTGTGCTGCTAGCTGGCCTTGCTGGGACCGGAGCTGAAACAAGAGAGAAGTTTTATCCTAATTACATTTAACTGCCTGGTGTAATCTGCTTTATCTGTTTCAACCAGAGACAAGGGTCTAATTGTGTCCCCCGCAGACGGTGGCAGGGTGTGGGCCGCTCCCTACCAGCCAGCAGCCTGACCCATGACCAGAGAGAATCAGCCAGAGTCAGGAGACTCTCCCCAGGGATACAGGCTTTTTATGAGCCTCCCATTCCTCTGACTTACATCTAGACATGTGTTAAAGCACATGTGGTTATGATAAAGCCATCGGTGTGGGGTTATGATAGGTTAGGGTAGGCCGATTCCTACTGCTGCAGGGGGACAGATACTGTATCTATACTGTAGCATATATAACCTACCAAGCTTTAAACTTTAAACCCAGCGCTGAAATGTAGGACTATTCCCTCATTGATTTGGGCTACTTTGTGTGGGAGAGAGAGCACTCAGCCTTAGGGTGTTTGTGTGGGAGAGAGAGCACTCAGCCTCAGGGTGTTTGTGTGGGAGAGAGAGCACTCAGCCTCAGGGTGTTTGTGTGGGAGATGAGAGCACTCAGCCTCAGGGTGTTTGTGTGGGAGAGAGAGCACTCAGCCTCAGGGTGTTTGTGTGGGAGAGAGAGCACTCAGCCTCAGGGTGTTTGTGTGGGAGAGAGAGCACTCAGCCTCAGGGTGTTTGTGTGGGAGAGAGAGCACTCAGCCTCAGGGTGTTTGTGTGGGAGAGAGAGCACTCAGCCTCAGGGTGTTTGTGTGGGAGATGAGAGCACTCAGCCTCAGGGTGTTTGTGTGGGAGAGAGAGCACTCAGCCTCAGGGTGTTTGTGTGGGAGAGAGAGCACTCAGCCTCAGGGTGTTTGTGTGGGAGAGAGAGCACTCAGCCTCAGGGTGTTTGTGTGGGAGAGAGAGCACTCAGCCTCAGGGTGTTTGTGTGGGAGAGAGAGCACTCAGCCTCAGGGTGTTTGTGTGGGAGAGAGAGCACTCAGCCTCAGGGTGTTTGTGTGGGAGAGAGAGCACTCAGCCTCAGGGTGTCTGACCAAGAAGAAATCCTCCTGCAACTCCCCATTATCACCAGACCTTGGCTCTGAAGCACCCATTCAGTAGAAGAACAACTGGTTGGACTGATGGGGGATGAATACTTCACATCTATAATGACGAGATGACCTCTGCTTCAACAGCACCGTGGGAATCAAACTGATTGCCATAGCAATGGTCCTGGAAAAAAGGGTCAGGGAAAAATATTTCCATACCCAAAACACTTCTATCCAACCCTTTTGCTGACCACAGAGTCCCTTACTAAGGGTGAGGATTACAATATCAACCATCTCAATACCGATCTGTACAAAATACAAAACCTGTCTGTATTGTGTTGTATAGATGTTGATATTTATATCATGTGTGGACAGTAACACCAAGACAAATTCCTTGCAACTACTTGTTGCATGGCAATAACATTTTCTCATGAATTGAGATTCTGATTAATTACAAAAGGTGTTATATAAAGATTCACATGATCTAAATTGATTGGATAAGGTTGTCCTTGTCCTCGCCTGCCTGCCAACATGTAAGTCCAATACAAAGGACTACACCACAGTGTATGTGTGTGATATCGATCTGCCAGGCTGCTGTGTGGTCGTGGAGGTGTATGTTTATGTTTATCTCAGTAGATCCTTTGTGAAGCAGTGTGTGGCTCTGCATTAATTAGTAGGTGTCTAATGGCAGAGGACTGCAGTGCTTCTCTGGTTAATCATGTGTCAGCACATTGAATTAGTCTCATCTGCTCTGCAGGGAGTGTGTGTGAGTGTGTTAGTGACGACACCATGGTATTTCAGGTATGGTGCACTGTGTGTATCATACGTTTGAAAAGCGCTTTACAACTGAAGTTGCAGTTGTGGTAGCCTATGTCCTGTGCAGTATGTTCATGCCTACACATGTGGTCACATGTCCAGACAACGGGGAGACATCCAGGGAGACAGCTATTCATTAGGTTTCACTTCCCTGTCAACTCCCTGAAAAGATGAACCATGACATTCCATCATGTTTTAGTCAATTTGAAGCACCTGCTCCCCTCAGAATCAGAACTGATTGGTACTCCCTGCAATCCCCGGTCGTTGATGTATAGAATAGGCCTTAGCTACAGTATGCCATGTGTCTTTATACTAAGCACCTGTCTGTGTACCCTGCTCTGTCTCTCTGTACCCATGCCATGGTGGAATTTCACAGGAGAGCGCTCCAGAGTGTATTCATATGTGTCTTGTGATCAAACAGTCTATTCGAGGTAGACTGAGCGATATGGTACATAAAGTAAACAGCATAGTGGGTCAATTGCCGCAACAACTAAGAGCGTTGAAGCGCGAGGCTAAACTTCTCTGCTGTTTTGGTCTCGTACCTACCACACTCTAGCAGCGTGAAGCGAACCCACACAGTCGCAGACACCGTGCATGACTGTGGGAGAGTGAAGTCCTGTATGGCCACAGTATCTCCCTGTAGTAGGGATCATGGGTTGACATGGCCACATTATCTCCCTGTAGTAGGGATCATGGGTTGACATGGCTACATTATCTCCCTGTAGTAGGGATCATGGGTTGACATGGCCACATTATCTCCCTGTAGTAGGGATCATGGGTTGACATCGCCACAGTATCTCCCTGTAGTAGGGATCATGGGTTGACATGGCCACATTATCTCCCTGTAGTAGGGATCATGGGTTGACATGGCCACATTATCTCCTTGTCGTAGGCATCATGGGTTGACATCGCCACATTATCTCCCTGTAGTAGGGATCATGGGTTGACATGGCCACAGTATCTCCCTGTAGTAGGGATCATGGGTTGACATGGCCACATTATCTCCCTGTAGTAGGGATCATGGGTTGACATCGCCACAGTATCTCCCTGTAGTAGGGATCATGGGTTGACATCGCCACAGTATCTCCCTGTAGTAGGGATCATGGGTTGACATCGCCACAGTATCTCCCTGTAGTAGGGATCATGGGTTGACATGGCCACATTATCTCCCTGTAGTAGGGATCATGGGTTGACATGTTCTCTGGTTTGATAAAGCCTGTGTTGTTTAGTGCTGCTGGACACACACACACACTGACCCATTTTATTTCTGATCTGTGTACTGTATGGTCCCTAGAAAAAACGTTCAGGGAGTAAGGTTGGACCCCAACATTTCAGCGTTGGGTTTAAGTTTAAAGCTTGGTAGGTTATACAGTGCCTTACGAAAGTGTTCGGCCCCCTTGAACTTTGCGGCCTTTTGCCACATTTCAGGCTTCAAACATAAAGATATAAAACTGTATTTTTTTGTGAAGAATCAGCAACAAGTGGGACACAATCATGAAGTGGAACGACATTTATTGGATATTTCAAACCTTTTTAACAAATCAAAAACTGAAAAATTGGGCGTGCAAAATTATTCAGCCCCTTTACTTTCAGTGCAGCAAACTCTCTCCAGAAGTTCAGTGAGGATCTCTGAATGATCCAATGTTGACCTAAATGACTAATGATGATAAATACAATCCACCTGTGTGTAATCAAGTCTCCGTATAAATGCACCTGCCCTGTGATAGTCTCAGAGGTCCGTTAAAAGCGCAGAGAGCATCATGAAGAACAAGGAACACACCAGGCAGGTCCGAGATACTGTTGTGAAGAAGTTTAAAGCCGGATTTGGATACAAAAAGATTTCCCAAGCTTTAGACATCCGAAGGAGCACTGTGCAAGCGATAATATTGAAATGGAAGGAGTATCAGACCACTGCAAATCTACCAAGACCTGGCCGTCCTTTTAAACTTTCAGCTCATACAAGGAGAAGACTGATCAGAGATGCAGCCAAGAGGCCCATGATCACTCTGGATGAACTGCAGAGATCTACAGCTGAGGTGGGAGACTCTGTCCATAGGACAACAATCAGTCGTATATTGCACAAATCTGGCCTTTATGGAAGAGTGGCAAGAAGAAAGCCATTTCTTAAAGATATCCATAAAAAGTGTCGTTTAAAGTTTGCCACAAGCCACCTGGGAGACACACCAAACATGTGGAAGAAGGTGCTCTGGTCAGATGAAACCAAAATTGAACTTTTTGGCAACAATGCAAAACGTTATGTTTGGCGTAAAAGCAACACAGCTCATCACCCTGAACACACCATACCCACTGTCAAACATGGTGGTGGCAGTATCATGGTTTGGGCCTGCTTTTCTTCAGCAGGGACAGGGAAGATGGTTAAAATTGATGGGAAGATGGATGGAGCCAAATACAGGACCATTCTGGAAGAAAACCTGATGGAGTCTGCAAAAGACCTGAGACTGGGACGGAGATTTGTCTTCCAACAAGACAATGATCCAAAACATAAAGCAACATCTACAATGGAATGGTTCAAAAATAAACATATCCAGGTGTTAGAATGGCCAAATCAAAGTCCAGACCTGAATCCAATCAAGAATCTGTGGAAAGAACTGAAAACTGCTGTTCACAAATGCTCTCCATCCAACCTCACTGAGCTCGAGCTGTTTTGCAAGGAGGAATGGGAAAAAAATGTAGTCTCTCGATGTGCAAAACTGATTGAGACATACCCCAAGCGACTTACAGCTGTAATCGCAGCAAAATGTGGCGCTACAAAGTATTAACTTAAGGGGGCTGAATACGCCCAATTTTCAGTTTTTGATTTGTTAAAAATGTTTGAAATATCCAATAAATGCCGTTCCACTTCATGATTGTGTCCCACTTGTTGTTGATTCTTCACAAAAAAATACAGTTTTATATCTTTATGTTTGAAGCCTGAAATGTGGCAAAAGGTCGCAAAGTTCAAGGGGGCCGAATACTTTCGCAAGGCACTGTATATGCTACAGTATAGATACAGTATCTGTCCCCCTACAGCAGTAGGAATCGGCCTACCCTAACCTATCATAACCCCACACCGATGGCTTTATCATAACCACATGTGCTTTAACACATGTCTAGATGTAAGTCAGAGGAATGGGAGGCTCATAAAAAGCCTGTATCCCTGGGGAGAGTCTCCTGACTCTGGCTGATTCTCTCTGGTCATGGGTCAGGCTGCTGGCTGGTAGGGAGCGGCCCACACCCTGCCACCGTCTGCGGGGGACACAATTAGACCCTTGTCTCTGGTTGAAACAGATAAAGCAGATTACACCAGGCAGTTAAATGTAATTAGGATAAAACTTCTCTCTTGTTTCAGCTCCGGTCCCAGCAAGGCCAGCTAGCAGCACACTCCAGTCCACACAGATGCAGTCAGAGGCTCCCACACTGAGAGAGTGAGGATTCAACTCTGAGAAAGACCACGGTTTGTTTCTCAAACTGTTCACAGTGTTGGGATTGTGTAGGGACCTGTGTGTGTGTGTGTGTGTGTGTGTGTGTGTGTGTGTGTGTGTGTGTGTGTGTGTGTGTGTGTGTGTGTGTGTGTGTGTGTGTATTTAAGCAATGAGGCCCGAGAAGTTGTGGTATATGGCCAATATACCACGGCTAAGGGCTGCTCTTATGCAAAACGCAACGCGGAGTGCCTGGACACAGCCCTTAGTTAGCCGTGGTATATTGACCATATATCACAAACCGCCGAGGTGCCTTATTGCTATTGTCTATTATTAACTGGGTACCAACGTAACTAGAGCTGTAAAAATGTACGTTTTTTTATACCTGTGGTATAGTTCTGATATATCATGGCTGTCAGTCAATCAGCATTCAGGGCTCAAACCACCCAGTTTATAATATAGTACATAGGAGATGGGACATGCACACGTGAACCATCTATAGATACCTAACCTAAATACAGGCTAACGTTGAACTGCCATGCTTGCGAGCCATAAAGTATGCTAACAAAAAATTCAATCCATGTAAAATGATTATTAGGCTAAGTGAACTGCCTTCAGTCATATCTTACTGAGTGAGTGTGTGGGGAGCTGTCATATTGCCAAGACCAAGTGTGTCAATTTGCAATCAGCAGCAGACACGTTTACTTGACTCCAATTGCACAGATTTGTAATTATGTGTAGACTAATAACTTGGCCGCAGGTCACTCGTAAAAATAAAGGGAGAAAGCCATAACAATGTGTCAAGGTATTGGAAAACACGAGGGGGCCGGGCAATAATCCGTGAGTCGCGGGCCAACCAACCGCCAACCGGTGCGCTGGCTGCAGAGGGATAACGTGCAAATCAAGCAAGGCAAGACACGAACATAGCGAACAACGGTTGACGCGTACAGACACCGATGGTTTGAGGAGTTTGGCGTATGCGTTACATATTTTGGCATGTCATTGTGACTCGTTATTATTTGAAGAATACATATCTTTAGCACTTCACCTTCAAGGCACAATTACATGAGCGTGTGAAGCGGGTGACTGGACATGGTCTTCTGTCTAACTAGCCGAAGATTTCCTCGAAGGTCTCTTTGATAATTCCGTGCGCCATCACTGAGTTTGAGAAGCAGACAGTCGCTCAGAGTTTGGGACCAGGGAGATTCCGAAGGAGAGAGAGAACATTCATGTTATTTCTCAGGTAAATACCCACATCCGGGTGTCACTTTTAAATCCATTATTTTCGTTTTCATTGCTGTAGTCTAGCCTATTCTTATTTTCTGTTTTGTTTTATTTGTGTGAAGTTACTATTACTGACTGCATTGTATTGGCTACATTTTTGCAATGGATTAATTAGTTCTCTGCATTTGTCTAACGCATACAATAGCCGAACACCAAAAGCAGGCTACTACATACAATAGCCTAACACCAATAGTAGCCTAGTCTACTACATTTCATTGCAGGCAGCTTCTAAATTAACAAATTTGTATGGTAGAATAGCCTATATTTGATGCAGAATGTTGTTTAAAAATGTGAAATATTTGAAACATGTGAATTTGCATGTGAAAACATTTGGAAAGGCATCAGGAGCTAGAGCATAGCTATTTAAATGAAATTAGTATAATATCTGAACGCTGCCTAACCAAATTCCATCAATATTCATTATGAGATGCAATGCTCTGGTATGAAGCCCTGATGTTAATTGAATGTTTTTGATAGGCTACAATATGTGATTTATTAAGGCAGAGTTCATGTAAATTAATTTGTAATAGATTTTGTGTGGAAATCAAAAGGTTTCTTCCCTTCGAGAAACAACATTTGGGTCCATCCAAATTGATAAGCAGCAACACCGCCGACCAGGGATGGAAATGAAGCTAGTCCATAGCCAGTGGTTTTCAGACTGGGCTTTTGGACCCTTGGCTACAGAGAATGTCACCTGGGCTAGTAGAAATGTCATTCTACTAACCTGGCTGGCCAGTGCCCAAAATCCTTAAATTGCCTTCCTGGCGCCAGTATGTGACAATAAAACATAATAAAGTCAAACCACAACCTACCCAGCTGTATATACCAGCTCCTCAACTCAGCCAGACTTTAGCACCACATCATTATGTCAAGGAGTTGTACTTGGGTCATGCTAAAATGCAACAACACTTCCTTAACACGGCAGAAAAGTTGCTTTTTCTATTACTTAAATAGCATTTCTTAAAGGAAGGAATCACCTGAACACAATTTAGAGGTGCAATCTGCAACTTCTCTGTCTCAATTGGCAATAACATGAATAAAAAACACAGCCTGAAATAAATAACATAAAAATAACAAACAAACAAGCAAAAATTCATAATATGCAGTTAAGTACCTCTTCTCCCATTTTGGAGGACAGAGAGCGTCTTTGCCAGAGAACCCCTTTACAAATCACCTTTAAAACATACCTATTGCTGCAACTTGATATGAAAGAAGGTTACAACAAAAACGTACAATTTCTCAATAATTAAGAGGGAAATAAATGTGCTTGTTTATTATTTCTAATTCTTTTCAGGGATGACTTCCATCTCTTTGTCAAGCATGTATTCACAGTCCCATGAAGCGTATCAGTAACCAGTTCACAATGGGCCAGGTTGACTGGAGTGATCATGCGTACGATCATCAGCATATGTCTTATACAAGCTGGAACTATGGAACTCTGGGTCACACATTCATCTTGTTGACACATTGACTATTGAAACACACTACACCCTCAACGTTATATAAATACTTATCTCCATATCATATTCTGTTAATAAAACATTTAGCATATGATAGGGGTGTCTGTTTAATCACAAAGGGAGATTGTGAGAAAGAAGCCTTACAGCTGTTAATACATAACTGATTCAGTCAAATAATGAGAAAAATAAGTTATTCCAAGCTTTATGTATTGAGTGAGTAGAGATCATGTTTGTGTGTGCGTGTATGCATGTGTGTGTGCGTGTGTGTGTGTGTGTGTATGCGTGTGTGCATCCGTCCGTCCGTGTGTGTGAATATACATATTCAATTGGACAAAAAATATGTGCATCGGAATGCTAGTGTATGTGTGTCGATCTATCTACCCACTTGATAAGGAGGCCTACTCTGTCAGCATCAGTGACCCCAAGTGCCTCTGTTATGCCGATGGAATGCCTCCGTGCCTCTGTCTGCCTGCCTGTGTTAGTACGCTGCCCGAGGGGGCTGTCACCGTGCTATGGGCTGTGGTTTCTCAGAAACCAGGCGGATAGAGAATGGGTCAATCCGGAGCTCCGTGCTAGTACGTAGACACACACACTTGTGTGAAGTGTGTGAAGTGTGTGAAGAATAGCTACTGGTCTACTGCAGGACTGATGAGGCTGATGTCCTGACTCTTTCTCTGTAAGTGAGGACCGAGGAGGAAATGATCATTCAACCAATGTGTGTAAGTAAACAGTGGGAAAATGTGTTGCACATCACGCAATCGTCAATTGTAATATTAGGAACTGGCTTCTGATGATGTGCTGCTGTCTCCTCTAGTTACAATCATATGGGGGTTTTGATCACTGATTGGTTTTGCATGAGCCAAAAAAAAAAAAAGTAAACGTGTGAATATGCATGTTTAAACATACTGTACATATATACACGTACACAATATACACATACACATATATATACAGAGGATACACAGTATACACGTACACATATATATATACAGTGGATACACAGTATACTCGTACATACACACACACACAATTTTCTAGTCAGGTCACATGGTCAAAAAAGGAGTCTACATATGAATACTAAAACTAATGCACAAGACACTGTACATTGTAGTTACAAGGCCACTAACATACTCCTTGTCCTGCATGTGTGTGAGCGTGTAAAGGTTTTGAGGGTGTCGTGGGATTACCGTTGGACCATATGTTTAGGTCAGAGACTTATCTGGACTGTAAAACACTTGTTGACCTTCCAAAGGAGCAACTTTCTGTATCAATCAATTGAACAATCAATCAATCAATAGTTTGATTGATTGAAATTCTATTGACAAATCTCTTCAGAGCCACTGTAAATTGAACTTTCCATTTTCCCTTCAAACATTGTTAGAGTCAGTACAACACCTCATAGGTTTGATGGCTGAAAGAAAATCTGTGTGGCTGACATGAAAGTGAATGCCTGGTAGCATTGGTTCTTAATTGAACTAATGCATTGGCTGGACTTATCAGGTGTAATGCAGGAGTGATAACAGGCATCAGGTCTGTATGTGGTCGGCCTACTCCGTTCTGTACCATCTGAAGCATTGAAATAGCCAATTGCTGTCCAGATAGGAGCTTATTTGATTGGATTGATTGGGAGCTGATTGATTGGATGTATGTGCATTCTCCAGCCAACCCGTGACATTGATTGGTCAATTAAGTGCCAAGGAGGAAACAATGATAACTGATCTTATAAACACTGTACCTGTGTACACAGTATACTATAGTATCAACATTATAATGACATTTGTATTTGTATTTATTCTGCTTAGTATTTACATGGTAGTGGAGTCAAGCATTTATAACAGTATAGCAGGGATCATCAACTACATTGAGCCGCGGGAAGATTTATTTCTTTAAGCGGATGGTCGGAGAGCCAGAACATAATTATAGATCAATTGTAGACTGGAAATTGACTGCAAGAATCCCAAACAGATATAATATTTGACTGAAACATAATAATTTCAAACCTTGCTTACATTTCTATACAATCATGCCTCTTTATTATGCGTGGGAATACTTGGGAACAGATTTCCAAAATTAAAATCAATTGAAGCTGATTTCCTGGTGTTTTTGAAGTCTTTTATGTCCAACAATGACAATGTACATTTTTTTAAATAATAACAATAATCTTATTGTTGCTCAGAAAACTTGGGGGGCCAAATAAAACCGTGCTAGTTGGGGAACCCTGCAGTATAGTAACAAACATTGTAATGCCATTTGTATTTGTAATTATTCTGCTTAGTATTTACATGGTAATGGAGTCAAACCTTTTACTCTTTTTGCCTTGTGTTTTTCTGTATGAATTTCATGAATAAGATTTAACAAGGAACTAAACATGGGCATTTTGGGGATTTGATCAAAACTGACAGCTGAGCTGATTCCTCTCCTTGGTCTTGTGGAAGAATGGTTGTTGCTTCCCGAATTTCTGACATTTACAAGTGAAATGTCAATATCCAGAGGAGGGATAACAATCTTGTATTTCTTTATTGTTGTTGTTTACAAATGAGTTCTGCCAGGCTGCTGGGTGGCCATGGAGGTGTGTTTATCTCAGTAGTTCCTTTGTGAAGCAGTGTGTGGCTCTGAATTAATTAGTAGGTGTCTAATTAATGGCAGAAGACTGCAGTGCTTCTCTGGTTAATCACAGCGCACTGTGTTAGTCTTTATCTGCTCTGCAGGGAGTGTGTGCTTTGGTGTGTGTGTGCCCATATGCCTTTTTTTTGGGCTTTAGAATTAGTTTGAGTGTGTGCCTAGCTATCAGTGTGTATATGCAACCTGTGTCTCGTGTGTGTGTGTTTAATGGTTCAGTGCAGCTCTTTGACCCAGACCGGTATGCGTACTGGGCACTGGCTGCTTGCTGGCTGATCCACATGCCTCAGTGAGCTGTGAAATCCCTTCGTACCATATCGATTTGGCTTCCATCTATATTGACAGAGCTCAACAGAGCCCCCCCCCCCCCCCCGTTCTTCTGAACCCAGCTATGGAGGGTGTTGCTATGGCAACGGCAGAAAGCAAGGCACCCAGATCTCTGATTGGTCAGCCCTGATATCAGTTGGGTACCAGGGGATTTAAGGTCAAGGGTTAAATTGGGCCGGGGCCCGTCGAGAAAAACACATTTGAAAGCAGTTTTAATGGCCATTGTTAAAAGTGGAGTATCATGCCTACATCTATGAGTGAACTGAGCAAGCTGCACCAGAGCTTTTAGAGGCAACATGATTTAGGCTCCACGATTCACCATGAGCACATAATGTAGGGAAGACTGGGGTTAAGTGTAACACTACATTATAGTGTTTAAACCAGAGTTTATTTGTGACATTGAAGTCATCAATATATTGCAAACTTTTAGCAAGATATTGTTTAGAGTTTGTGATCTAGGACATGATTAGCCTAATAGTGTAAATGCAGATAGGCAACCCTATGCTTCAGTCTATTTCTTTATCAACCCTATGCTTCAGTCTATTTCTTTATCAACCCTATGCTTCAGTCTATTTCTTTATCAACCCTATGCTTCAGTCTATTTCTTTATCAACCCTATGGTTCAGTCTATTTCTTTATCAACCCTATGCTTCAGTCTATTTCTTTATCAACCCTATGGTTCAGTCTATTTCTTTATCAACCCTATGCTTCAGTCTATTTCTTTATCAACCCTATGCTTCAGTCTATTTCTTTATCAACCCTATGCTTCAGTCTATTTCTTTATCAACCCTATGCTTCAGTCTATTTCTTTATCAACCCTATGGTTCAGTCTATTTCTTTATCAACCCTATGCTTCAGTCTATTTCTTTATCAACCCTATGCTTCAGTCTATTTCTTTATCAACCCTATGGTTCAGTCTATTTCTTTATCAACCCTATGCTTCAGTCTATTTCTTTATCAACCCTATGGTTCAGTCTATTTCTTTATCAACCCTATGCTTCAGTCTATTTCTTTATCAACCCTATGCTTCAGTCTATTTCTTTATCAACCCTATGCTTCAGTCTATTTCTTTATCAACCCTATGCTTCAGCCTATTTCTCTATCAACCCTATGCTTCAGTCTATTTCTTTATCAACCCTATCCTTCAGTCTATTTCTTTATTGACGGTATGGTTCAGTCTATTTCTTTATCAACCCTATGATTCTTTATCAACCCTATCCTTCAGTCTATTTCTTTATCAACCCTATGCTTCAGCCTATTTCTTTATCAATCCTATGCTTCAGCCTATTTCTTTATCAACCCTATCCTTCAGTCTATTTCTTTATTGACAGTATGGTTCAGTCTATTTCTTTATCAACCCTATCCTTCAGTCTATTTCTTTATCAACCCTATGCTTCAGTCTATTTCTTTATCAACCCTATGCTTCAGCCTATTTCTTTATCAACCCTATGCTTCAGCCTATTTCTTTATCAATCCTATGCTTCAGCCTATTTCTTTATCAACCCTATCCTTCAGTCTATTTCTTTATTGACGGTATGGTTCAGTCTATTTCTTTATCAACCCTATCCTTCAGTCTATTTCTTTATCAACCCTATGCTTCAGCCTATTTCTCTATCAACCCTATGCTTCAGCCTATTTCTCTATCAACCCTATGCTTCAGTCTATTTCTTTATCAACCCTATGCTTCAGTCTATTTCTTTATCAACCCTATGCTTCAGTCTATTTCTCTATCAACCCTATGCTTCAGCCTATTTCTCTATCAACCCTATGCTTCAGTCTATTTCTTTATCAACCCTATGGTTCAGTCTATTTCTCTATCAACCCTATGCTTCAGCCTATTTCTTTATCAACCCTATGCTTCAGCCTATTTCTTTATCAACCCTATGCTTCAGCCTATTTCTTTATCAATCCTATCCTTCAGTCTATTTCTTTATTGACGGTATGGTTCAGTCTATTTCTTTATCAATCCTATGCTTCAGCCTATTTCTTTATCAACCCTATCCTTCAGTCTATTTCTTTATTGACGGTATGGTTCAGTCTATTTCTTTATCAACCCTATCCTTCAGTCTATTTCTTTATCAACCCTATGCTTCAGCCTATTTCTTTATCAACCCTATGCTTCAGTCTATTTCTTTATCAACCCTATGGTTCAGTCTATTTCTTTATCAACCCTATCCTTCAGTCTATTTCTTTATCAACCCTATGCTTCAGCCTATTTCTTTATCAACCCTATGGTTCAGCCTATTTCTCTATCAACCCTATGCTTCAGTCTATTTCTTTATCAACCCTATGGTTCAGTCTATTTCTCTATCAACCCTATGCTTCAGCCTATTTCTTTATCAACCCTATGCTTCAGCCTATTTCTTTATCAACCCTATGCTTCAGCCTATTTCTTTATCAATCCTATCCTTCAGTCTATTTCTTTATTGACGGTATGGTTCAGTCTATTTCTTTATCAATCCTATGCTTCAGCCTATTTCTTTATCAACCCTATCCTTCAGTCTATTTCTTTATTGACGGTATGGTTCAGTCTATTTCTTTATCAACCCTATCCTTCAGTCTATTTCTTTATCAACCCTATGCTTCAGCCTATTTCTTTATCAACCCTATGCTTCAGTCTATTTCTTTATCAACCCTATGCTTCAGCCTATTTCTTTATCAACCCTATGGTTCAGTCTATTTCTTTATCAACCCTATCCTTCAGTCTATTTCTTTATCAACCCTATGGTTCAGTCTATTTCTTTATCAACCCTATGCTTCAGTCTATTTCTTTATCAACCCTATGGTTCAGTCTATTTCTTTATCAACCCTATGCTTCAGTCTATTTCATTATCAACCCTATGCTTCAGCCTATTTCTTTATCAACCCTATCCTTCAGTCTATTTCTTTATCAACCCTATGCTTCAGTCTATTTCATTATCAACCCTATGCTTCAGCCTATTTCTTTATCAACCCTATCCTTCAGTCTATTTCTTTATCAACCCTATGCTTCAGTCTATTTCTTTATCAACCCTATGCTTCAGTCTATTTCTTTATCAACCCTATGCTTCAGTCTATTTCTTTATCAACCCTATGCTTCAGTCTATTTCTTTATCAACCCTATGCTTCAGTCTATTTCTTTATCAACCCTATGCTTCAGTCTATTTCTTTATCAACCCTATGGTTCAGCCTATTTCTTTATCAACCCTATCCTTCAGTCTATTTCTTTATTGACGGTATGGTTCAGTCTATTTCTTTATCAACCCTATGCTTCAGTCTATTTCTTTATCAACCCTATGCTTCAGTCTATTTCTTTATTGACGGTATGGTTCAGTCTATTTCTTTATCAACCCTATGCTTCAGTCTATTTCTTTATCAACCCTATGCTTCAGCCTATTTCTTTATCAACCCTATGCTTTATCAACCCTATGCTATAGCCTATTCCTTTATCCTTTGTCTCTGATTGTGAACCATATTTAGGCAGCCATCTGCTTTGGGTATTTTTTGGGTTATTGTTTATGTGATGTTGCATGTTTGCACTCAGTTTTGATAGCGGTCACGTTCGTCTTGTTATTCTGTTTGTTTGTTTAGTGTACTTTGTGTTTTATCGTCTTTCATTAAAAAGATGTATTCACATCACGCTGCGCTTTGGTCTCCTCACTACGACGATCGTGACAATTTCTTTATCAACCCTTTGCTTCAGTCTATTTCTTTATCAACCCTATGCTTCAGTCTATTTCTTTATCAACCCTATGCTTCAGTCTATTTCTTTATCAACCCTATGGTTCAGTCTATTTCTTTATCAACCCTATGCTTAAGTCTATTTCTTCATCAACCCTATGCTTCAGCCTATTTCTTTATCAACCCTATGGTTCAGTCCATTTCTTTATCAACCCTATGCTTCAGTCTTTTTCTGTCACACCCTGACCTGAGTATTCTTTGTTTTCTTTATATATTTTGGTTAGGTCAGGGTGTGACATGGGTGATATACTGTATGTGTTTTTGTACTGTCTATGGGTTTTGTAGGTTTATGGGGTTGTTTACCATCTAGGTGTTTATGTATGTCTATGGTTGCCTAGATTGGTTCTCAATTAGAGGCAGCTGTTTATCGTTGTCTCTGATTGAGAACCATATTTAGGCAGCCATCTTCTTTGGGTATTTATTGGGTTATTGTCTATGTGATGTTGCATGTTTGCACTCAGTTTTGATAGCGGTCACGGTCGTCTTGTTATTCTGTTTGTTTAGTGTACTTCGTGTTTTATCGTCTTTCATTAAAAAGATGTATTCACATCACGCTGCGCTTTGGTCTCCTCACTACGACGATCGTGACAATTTCCTTATCAACCCGATGCTTCAGCCTATTTCTTGATTGACGGTTTGGTCCAGTCTATTCCTTTATCAACCCTATGCTTCAGCCTATTCCTTTATCAACCCTATGCTTCAGCCTATTCCATTATCAACCCTATGCTTCAGCCTATTCCATTATCAACCCTATGCTTCAGCCTATTCCATTATCAACCCTATGCTTCAGTCTATTCCTTTATCAACCCTATGCTTCAGCCTATTCCTTTATCAACCCTATGCTTCAGTCTATTCCTTTATCAACCCTATGCTTCAGCCTATTCCTTTATCAACCCTATGCTTCAGTCTATTCCTTTATCAACCCTATGCTTCAGTCTATTCCATTATCAACCCTATGCTTCAGTCTATTCCTTTATCAACCCTATGCTTCAGCCTATTCCATTATCAACCCTATGCTTCAGTCTATTTCTTTATTGACTCTATGCTTCAGCCTATTTCTTTATTGACATTATGCTTCAGCCTATTTCTTTATTGAAATCTGTATTGAAATCTGTCATTCTGCCCCTGAACAGGCAGTTAACCCACTGTTCCTAGGACGTCATTGAAAATAAGAAGTTGTTCTTTACTGACTTGCCTAGTTAAATAAAGGTTAAAAAAAATGTTTTTAAAAATTTGACACTATGCTGCATCAGTTGGGCTACAGGTGATAATGCTTATTGCTAAATAGCACACCTTTCTGATCAAATGGACCAATATGTGACTTGGATGATTTCTGGGTGGATAGATTATATTTTAGATTGGTGTCAGCATAATTTAATAGTCATTGATTTACCTGTTAAAAAGTGAGCAAAACCGACCATCTCACAGTTGTTCAGTATGACTTGGTCCACTGCAGCTATAGGAAAGTCTCCATGTTTTCCTGTCGACTCTTTGATTCAGCTGGTATGCCTGATGCATCTTCAGCCACACAGTGGTTTAATAATCCAATTTTTAATTGGTTTGAATTCAGTATGGCTGATCAAAATGTTAAAGGTGATCTGGGGTAAACATAAGGGAGAAAAACCCCACCAGGCATCTTTGGTCTGGATTACAACCTGTTGCTGAGACCAGAGCCATGTTGGAGAGTTTGGATTACAACCTGTTGCTGAGACCAGAGCCATGTTGGAGAGTTTGGATTACAACCTGTTGCTGAGACCAGAGCCATGTTGGAGAGTTTGGATTACAACCTGTTGCTGAGACCAGAGCCATGTTGGAGAGTTTGGATTACAACCTGTTGCTGAGACCAGAGCCATGTTGGAGAGTTTGGATTACAACCTGTTGCTGAGACCAGAGCCATGTTGGAGAGTTTGGATTACAACCTGTTGCTGAGACCAGAGCCATGTTGGAGAGTTTGGATTACAACCTGTTGCTGAGACCAGAGCCATGTTGGAGAGTTTGGATTACAACCTGTTGCTGAGACCAGAGCCATGTTGGAGAGTTTGGATTACAACCTGTTGCTGAGACCAGAGCCATGTTGGAGAGTTTGGATTACAACCTGTTGCTGAGACCAGAGCCATGTTGGAGAGTTTGGATTACAACCTGTTGCTGAGACCAGAGCCATGTTGGAGAGTTTGGATTACAACCTGTTGCTGAGACCAGAGCCATGTTGGAGAGTTTGGATTACAACCTGTTGCTCAAATCAAATCAAATCAAATTTTATTTGTCACATACACATGGTTAGCAGATGTTAATGCGAGTGTAGCGAAATGCTTGTGCTTCCAGTTCCGACAATGCAGTAATAACAAACAAGTAATCTAAATAAAAATTCCAAAACTAATATCTTATACACAGTGTAAGGGGATAAAGAATATGTACATAAAGATATGAATGAGTGATGGTGCAGAGCAGCATAGGCAAGATACAGTAGATGGTATCGAGTACAGTATATACAGTGCCTTGCGAAAGTATTTGGCCCCCTTGAACTTTGCGACCTTTTGCCACATTTCAGTCTTCAAACATAAAGATATAAAAGAAAGGAAGAAAAGAAAACCTGGAAGAAAACCTGAAGGAGTCTGCAAAAGACCTGAGCCTGGGACGGAGATTTGTCTTCCAACAAGACAATGATCCAAAACATAAAGCAAAATCTACAATGGAATGGTTAAAAAATAAACATATCCAGGTGTTAGAATGGCCAAGTCAAAGTCCAGACCTGAATCCAATGGAGAATCTGTGGAAAGAACTGAAAACTGCTGTTCACAAATGCTCTCCATCCAACCTCACTGAGCTCGAGCTGTTTTGCAAGGAGGAATGGGAAAAAATTTCAGTCTCTCGATGTGCAAAACTGATAGAGACATACCCCAAGCGACTTACAGCTGTAATCGCAGCAAAAGGTGGCGCTACAAAGTATTAACTTAAGGGGGCTGAATAATTTTGCACGCCCAATTTTTCAGTTTATGATTTGTTAAAAAAGTTTGAAATATCCAATAAATGTCGTTCCACTTCATGATTGTGTCCCACTTGTTGTTGATTCTTCACAAAAAAATACAGTTTTATATCTTTATGTTTGAAGCCTGAAATGTGGCAAAAGGTCGCAAAGTTCAAGGGGGCCGAATACTTTCGCAAGGCACTGTACATATGAGATGAGTATCTAAACAAAGTGGCATAGTTAAAGTGGCTAGTGATACATGTATTACATAAGGATGCAGTAGATGATAGAGTACAGTATATACGTATACATATGAGATGAATAATGTAGGGTATGTAAACATTATATTAGGTAGCATTGTTTAAAGTGGCTAGTGATATATTTTACATCCTTTCCCATCAATTCCCATTATTGGAGTGGCTGGAGTTGAGTCAGTGTGTCACTCAATGTTAGTGGTTGCTGTTTAACAGTCTGATGGCCTTGAGATAGAAGCTGTTTTTCAGTCTCTCGGTCCCAGCTTTGATGCACCTGTACTGACCTCGCCTTCTGGATGATAGCGGGGTGAACAGGCAGTGGCTCGGGTGGGTGTTGTCCTTGATGATCTTTATGGCCTTCCTGTAACATCGGGTGGTGTAGGTGTCCTGGAGGGCAGGTAGTTTGCCCCCGGTGATACGTTGTGCAGACCTCACTACCCTCTGGAGAGCCTTACGGTTGTGGGCGGAGCAGTTGCCGTACCAGGCGGTGATACAGCCCGCCAGGATGCTCTCGATTGTGCATCTGTAGAAGTTTGTGAGTGCTTTTGGTGACAATCCGAATTTCTTCAGCCTCCTGAGGTTGAAGAGGCGATGCTGCGCCTTCTTCACGATGCTGTCTGTGTGAGTGGACCAATTCAGTTTGTCTGTGATGTGTATGCCGAGGAACTTAAAACTTACTACCCTCTCCACTACTGTTCCATTGATGTGGATAGGGGGGTGTTCCCTCTGCTGTTTCCTGAAGTCCACAATCATCTCCTGAGTTTTGTTGACGTTGAGTGTGAGGTTATTGTCCTGACACCACACTCCGAGAGCCCTCACCTCCTCCCTGTAGGCCGTCTCGTCGTTGTTGGTAATCAAGCCTACCACTGTTGTGTCGTCCGCTGAGACCAGAGCCATGTTGGAGAGTTTGGATTACAACCTGTTGCTGAGACCAGAGCCATGTTGGAGAGTTTGGATTACAACCTGTTGCTGAGACCAGAGCCATGTTGGAGAGTTTGGATTACAACCTGTTGCTGAGACCAGAGCCATGTTGGAGAGTTTGGATTACAACCTGTTGCTGAGACCAGAGCCATGTTGGAGAGTTTGGATTACAACCTGTTGCTGAGACCAGAGCCATGTTGGAGAGTTTGGATTACAACCTGTTGCTGAGACCAGAGCCATGTTGGAGAGTTTGGATTACAACCTGTTGCTGAGACCAGAGCCATGTTGGAGAGTTTGGATTACAACCTGTTGCTGAGACCAGAGCCATGTTGGAGAGTTTGGATTACAACCTGTTGCTGAGACCAGAGCCATGTTGGAGAGTTTGGATTACAACCTGTTGCTGAGACCAGAGCCATGTTGGAGAGTTTGGATTACATGTTGGAGAGTTTGGATTACAACCTGTTGCTGAGACCAGAGCCATGTTGGAGAGTCTGGATTCATAACTCTTTGTCCTCTATTTCTTTAATTCTTTATTGATGAATTAATCTGTTTGAACACACACATGGGTAAACATAATGTTAAAATAACAAATAATTGAACAAATAATTAGATTTTTGTTAAATAATAATATTGATAGAAACTTACATTAAAAAAATAATCCTTATGAAATAGTCAAAATCCATGGAGAAAAATGATTAGCAGAGAAGAAGATGACTAAATGGGAGAATAGAATATTGATGAATTAGCCGTCCCAGGCCCCATGAGTAGCAGCTAACAGAAAAGCTCTGCTTCATTAGATATGTCGGCATGACTACAGCTAACACACTGTGTGTGTGTGTGTGTGTGTGTGTGTGTGTGTGTGTGTGTGTGTGTGTGTGTGTGTGTGTGTGTGTGTGTGTGTGTGTGTGTGTGTGTGTGTGTGTGTGTGTGTGTGTGTGTGTGTGTGTGCGTGTGTGTCAGTGCTAGGCTCTGGCTTTGTCGTGGGTTCTGATCCCCTCTCCTCCGTCTTCTCAGTGTCTCTGATACCTACTGCATGTGTGAATTGAATACAATATGGACGGTTTATCTGTCAGCCAGGTATTATCATAATATTATCATAATGACTACCTATAGAACTCCCTCCTACCCATAGGGCACCTTTACTGAGACAGTAATTTGAAAATAGATCCACAAACTACGTTCGAGATTGTACCTAGATGCCAGAGAGACAGAATTACAGTGTGCTCCAGGTGGTGCATCAGTGCACATAGAGGACCTCACTTCAACCCATATGCACATGTAAAACCGGCCTAGTCATCATAACAGGTTTCGGATGACTAAAGAGCCCAGAGGGTCAAGTGTCTTGAACTTGATACTAATTTACAATCACAAAAGAACAGCGTGAGATGATAATAATAATACGACAGAGATAATAATGATATGATGATACTGTCTGTATCTGAGGTGATTGGCAGGTGGCCACTGGCCATGCTAGTATTTATGACCATTATTGGCTTTTTATTTATCCAGGAAGTCCCATTGAAGTCAGGCTAGTCTTTTACGAGGGAGACCTGAAATGATTGTATCAAAAGCCCAATAGAACATCTACTCCTTCACTCATTTGCCAATGATCAGATTACTAGACATTCTGTTGCTCTTGCCTCCCCCAACCCCTAATACAACGGGTCCCACTCTTCTTTCCCAGTATTTTGCCGATGGCCCTGTTCCACTAGGTGGTATGTCTGTTTTCACACATTTATCTTAGATGATCGTGTTCCTCCTCTCCAGCCATCTGATCACATTACATCATCACTTATAAAACACCAAATACCCTGCAGTTCAGAGGTCACCGAGTTCTGAATGGCATGTGCAGGGGGACTTTGAGCTGGGGCCTTATCATGGACAGAGTGTGAGATAAATGTGTGAAAAAAGAGAGGGAGAAAGGAGAGAAAGGGAGAGGGACTTTACAAGAGCTTTAGTGTCACGTGCAGCCAGGCTCCAAGGACATTCCCTCAGCTGTCAGCACGTGTAAATCCCTGGCCTTCCAGAAACAGAAACACAGGGAGACAGACAGACAGCAGGGTTATTATAAACAAAATAGAACCACATGTACAGTGCTTTGCAAAAGTATGTTTTTTAAAACCGATTTAAGTCAAAACTTTGCCACGCAGTAACATTTACGGTCTTCTTTAATAAGCAACTCCAGTGTAGATTTGGCTTTGTGTTGTAGGTTATTGTCTTGCTGAAAGGTGAATTCTGTGTCTGGTGTAAATCAGACTGAACCAGGTTTTTCTCTAGGATTTTGCCTGTACTTAGCTCCATCCTGTTTCTTTTTATCCTGAAATGTTTTGATGTTTTGTGTTGGATTTGCCCCAAACATAAGGATTTGCATTCAGTCCAAAAAGTGTATTCCTTTGGAACATTTTTTGTTTGTTTGCAGTATTACTTTAGTGCCTTGTTGCATACAAGATGCCTTACTTGGAATCTTTTTTTCTGTATATTTGTATTATTTTCACTGTCATTTAAGTAATTATCGTGGAGTCACTACAATGTTGTTAATCCATCCATAGTTTTCTCCCATCACATCCATTGAACTCTGTAACTGTTTTAAAATCACCAATGGCCTCATGGTAACATCCCTGATCAGTTTCATTCCTGTCCTGCATCTCAGTTCAGAAGGACAGTGGTTTAATACATCATCCACAGCATAATTATTAACTTGACCATGATTGAAGAGATATTCAATGTCTGATTTGTTATTGTTACCCATCTACCAATCACTGCACTTCTTTATGAGGCTTTTGAAAGCTCGCTGGGCTTTGTAGTTGAATCTGTGCTTGAAATTCAATACTTGACTGAGGGACCTTACAGATGTATGTATGGGGGACAATAGTTCCCCCCCCCCCTCCCCCCTCATCAATCTACACACAATACCCCATCATGACAAAGCAAAACTGGTTATTAGAAATTTTAGCAAATTAATTAAAAATAAAAAACAGAAATGTCACATTTACAGTATTCTTACCCTTTACTCAGTACTAGTGATGCACCGATATGACATTTTTGGCTGATATTTTTCTTGCCAAAAAACCCCCGATACCTATAACCGATATTTAACATTTTAGGGGCCTTTTAAGCATTCTAGTACAGTTAAATAGTTAACACACACACATGAACGTAGCGGTCTAAGGCACTGCATCTCAGTGCAAGAGGCGTCACTACAGTCCCTAGTTCGAATCCAAGCTGTATTACATCCGGCCGTGATTGGGAGTCCCATGGGACGGCGCACAATTGGCCCAGCGTCGTCCAGGTTTGGCCGGGGTAGGCCGTCATAAGAATTTGTTCTTAACTGACTTGCCCAGTTAAATAAAGGTCACATACACACACTGACCAAAAAGTTATTTTGTTGGCATTTATGTATGTCCCCATTACCTGTAAAACATAATCAAAACCTATTTCTTTCACTTACTTGCTGTGCTGTTTCGTTGTTCATTTGTTCAGTCATTTCATTCTCAACCAGGATTTCTATTGGACACCGTTTGGGTCTTTGCGTGTCAATAACACTATTTGATGAGTCAAATAACACTATTTGATGAGTCAAATAACACTATTTGATGAGTCAAATAACACTATTTGATGAGTCAAATAACACTATTTGACTTGCCAAATAAGCTTGTTGACCAATCAGGACTTGAATATGACTGCACATCACATAATAATTTAGCGCGTTCATTCATTTCTTACGTAGTTATTACACATTGATTATACTATCACTCATATTTCATATGTCACAACGATTCATTGATACGTATGCTATGATGCTGGTAAAGTTGTCTCGCACACCTACAGTGCTGGTCATAAAAAAAAGCTAGCTAGCTCATGGATGCAAACAATGTTCTTCCCCAAAAACATAGCAAAATGACATCATCTGTTTCAGTAGCTATAGTTAGCTAGCTAACTATATTGCGAGGTGTCATCATCTAAAATAACCCTCATTTATAAGACAGTTCTTATTTGATTAATAGTGGGCGGACCCATCTATGTGAAGCTAGCCACAATAAGGATTAGCCACAATAGTGGACTTTTCGGTTAGCCTTCAAAATAAAAGTATGTCATTGACAGTGATGCAAATTAATAAAATTAGTAGAATTATGCCATAATTGATTAGATGCTAAACAAGGTTGGAATGTTGTTATATAAAATCAACAAAAGACAATAAGTTGTTAATTTGACAAAAATCTGTTGAAATCCCACTGGAAGTATTATACTTTAGAATTGCATTGGGGGCATACTTATTTCACTGTACAGCCTTACCTATGGGTTGTGGATCAATGACATGGAGTATCAGTCTACTCAGTGACACCCAGAGAACATTAGCTCTTATTGCGGGACTCTGAAACAACTGTGAATTGAGCCACATTTATTGTCAACCTATCTGTATTGAACACTATTCCAGAGGAAAAACAATACTGCTATTGAGTAGACTGATACCCCATTTCATTGATCCCCAATCCTTAGGTAAATCTGTACAGTGCAATATGAATGTCAATACATACAATAGGCTGACTGGGTAGGTGATTTCACACAGTCACAGTCCTGCGATAAGAGCTACAACGCTAATATTTGCGTAAATTCACAGTTGTGTAATGTGGGTGTTACCGAATAGACTCATACCCCATTTCATTTTCACATTCCAACCTTGTTTAAAACCTCTTAGAACTACCCATCCCGGATCTGGTATATTTGTCATCAGCAACCACTGAATAGCATAGCGCAACAGTCATAAAATATTACTAGAAAATATTCATATTCATGAAATCACAAGTGAAATATAGCAAAACACAGCTTAGCCTTTTGTTAATCACCCTGTCGTCTCAGATTTTGAAATGATGCTTTACAGTGAAAGCAATACAAGCGTTTGTGTAAGTTTATCGATAGCCCAGCATAGGATTATGTACACTTAGCATCAGGAAGCTTGGTCACGAAAATCAGAAAAGCAATCAAATGAACCGTTTACCTTTGATGATCTTCGGATGTTTTCACTCACGAGACTCCCAGTTAGACAGCAAATGTTCCTTTTGTTCCATGAAGATATTTTTTATATCCAAATACCTCCGTTAGTTTGGTGCGTTATGCCCAGGAATCCACCGGAAATAGCGGTCACGACAACGCGGACAAAAATTCCAAATTATATCCATAATGTTGACAGAAACATGGCAAATGTTTTTTATAATCAATCCTCAAGGTGTTTTCCAAATATCTATTAGATAATATATCAACCGGGACAGTTGGCTTTTCACTAGCTCAAAGCCTGTGGCAAAAATGAGGGGACGCGAACAACAGGTATAGGCCAATTAAAAAATGTTCTTTATTGTAAACAAAACTATTAACTTTAAACTAAGAAAAGGGAATGAGGTGTGGAAGTATCATAATGTAAGGTGTATGTAAAGTGCATGGATGCGTGAATCTGTGTGTGTGAATGACTGAGTGAAAACTATGCAAAACTACAAAAGAAGAAACAAAACAGGTTCATACCTGGAGGAGTGGAGAGAGAGAGAGAGAGAGAGAGAGAGAGAGAGAGAGAGAGAGAGAGAGAGAGAGAGAGAGAGAGAGAGAGAGAGAGAGAGAGAGAGAGAGAGAGAGAGAGAGAGAGAGAGAGAGAGGTGATTAGTGACAGTTTAAATACTCTGATCCCAGGTGACTCCAATCACTAACGACCCTCCTCTGCCTGCATGAGGAACCGCCCCTGCAATGCAGAGGTGGAGCCATGACACCCCCCTCCTTAAAATGAGGGTCCCACCCTCAACCCAACATCCTCCAACATATTCAAAACAATTCAAATTTCCCCAAAAACAAAAAAAAGGATACCAGTCCCGTCTCCTAATAGTGGCCCCGTGTCCCCAACTGACTGTCCACCCCTCAAACTCGGCAGCCCTGGTACCTGGGGAGCAATTTAAGAGGAAAGAGGCGCAGACAGCCCGTAGGGGTCAGCAGAGAGAAGATACAAACTAGGTTAAAGGAGCACGGGACACTTGGCATTCAGGCCACGGAGTTCAATCTTGGTTTTATCAGACCAGAGAATCTTGTTTCTCAGGGTCTGAGAGTCCCTTAGGTGCCTTTTGGCAAACTCCTAGCGGGCTGTCATGTGCCTTTTACTGAGGAGTGGCTTCTGTCTAGCCACTCTACCATAAAGGTCTGATTGGTGGAGTGCTGGTGGTTGTCCTTCTGTAAGGTTCTCCCATCTCCAAAGAGGAACTCTGGAGCTCTGTGTGACCATTGGGTTCTTGGTCACCACCCCGATTGCTCAGTTAGGCCGGGCGGCCAGCTCTAGGAAAAGTCTTGGTGGTTCCATACTTTTTCCATTTAAGAATGATGGAGGCCAGTCTGTTCTTTGGGACATTCAATGCTGCAGACATTTTTTGGTACTCTTCCCCAGATCTCTGCCTCGACATAATCCCGTCTCGAAACTCTATGGACAATTCCTTAGACATAATGGCTTAGTTTTTGCTCTGACATGCACTGTCAACTGTGGGACCTTATATAGACAGGTGTTTGCCTTCTAAATCATGTCCAATCAATGGAATTTACCACATGTGGACTGTAATCAAGTTGTAGAAACATCTCAAGAATTATTAATGGAAACAGGATGCACCTGAGCTCAATTTTGAGGCTCATAGCAAATGGTCTGAATACTTATGTAAATAAGGTATTTCTGTTTTATATGTTTAATAGATTTGCAAACATTTCTAAAAACCTGTTTTCGCTTTGTCATTAGGGGTATTGTGTGTAGATTGATGAGGAAAATGTTTTATTTAATCCACTTTAGAATAAGGCTGTAACGTAACAAAATGTTGAAAAAGAGAAGGGGTCTGAATACTTTCCGAATGCACCGTATATTGATGTATATTGTTGATACTTTTCACCAAAAAAGTCCTTGCAGCAAAATACACATTCACAACAGTAGACATTTGCAGGCTATAATTTTGTAGCATGTGTGTCAGAACCCAGAGCCAAATCTCAAGTAAACACTGGCCAGCTATGTTAACAGCCTGTCATGAGAGACGAGCCTGTCACGAGAGACGAGCCTGTCACGAGAGACGAGCCTGTCACGAGAGACGAGCCTGTCACGAGAGACGAGCCTGTCACGAGAGACGAGCCTGTCACGAGAGACGAGCCTGTCACGAGAGACGAGCCTGTCACGAGAGACGAGCCTGTCACGAGAGACGAGCCTGTCACGAGAGACGAGCCTGTCACGAGAGACGAGCCTGTCACGAGAGACGAGCCTGTGTTTGTGTGTGCATCTTTATTTTGGATTAGAGGTTAAACGAGTGCAAGATGTTGAGCAGCTTTCCGTGTCAGATGCATTATAGTAATGACAGGTCTGTGATTTCTCCAACCTCAAGGACCATCATTATAGTAATGACAGGTCTGTGATTTCTCCAACCTCAAGGACCATCATTATAGTAATGACAGGTCTGTGATTTCTCCAACCTCAAGGACCATCATTATAGTAATGACAGGTCTGTGATTTCTCCAACCTCAAGGACCATCATTATAGTAATGACAGGTCTGTGATTTCTCCAACCTCAAGGACCATCATTATAGTAATGACAGGTCTGTGATTTCTCCAACCTCAAGGACCATCATTATAGTAATGACATGTCTGTGATTTCTCCAACCTCAAGGACCATCATTATAGGAATGACAGGTCTGTGATTTCTCCAACCTCAAGGACCATCATTATAGTAATGACAGGTCTGTGATTTCTCCAACCTCAAGGACCATCATTATAGTAATGACAGGTCTGTGATTTTAGAATATTGTCCTATATCCCATATTGTCCCTATATCCCATATTGTCCCTATATCCCATATTGTCCTATATCCCATATTGTCCCTATATCCCATATTGTCTTATATCCCATATTGTCCCTATATCCCATATTGTCCCTATATCCCATATTGTCCCTATATCCCATATTGTCCTTTATCCCATATTGTCCCTATATCCCATATTGTCCTATATCCCATATTGTCCCTATATCCCATATTGTCCCTATATCCCATATTGTCCCTATATCCCATATTGTCCCTATATCCCATATTGTCCTTTATCCCATATTGTCCCTATATCCCATATTGTCCTTTATCCCATATTGTCCCTATATCCCATATTGTCCTTTATCCCATATTGTCCCTATATCCCATATTGTCCCTATATCCCATATTGTCTTATATCCCATATTGTCTTATATCCCATATTGTCCCATATCCCATATTGTCCCTATATCCCATATTGTCCCTATATCCCATATTGTCCCTATATCCCATATTGTCCCTATATCCCATATTGTCCCTATATCCCATATTGTCCCTATATCCCATATTGTCTTATATCCCATATTGTCCTTATATCCCATATTGTCCCTATATCCCATATTGTCCCTATATCCCATATTGTCCCTATATCCCATATTGTCCCTATATCCCATATTGTCCTTTATCCCATATTGTCCCTATATCCCATATTGTCCTTTATCCCATATTGTCCCTATATCCCATATTGTCCCTATATCCCATATTGTCCTATATCCCATATTGTCCCTATATCCCATATTGTCCCTTATCCCATATTGTCCCTATATCCCATATTGTCCCTATATCCCATATTGTCCTATATCCCATATTGTCCCTATATCCCATATTGTCCTATATCCCATATTGTCCTATATCCCATATTGTCCTTATATCCCATATTGTCCCTATATCCCATATTGTCCTTTATCCCATATTGTCCCTACATCCCAGATTCCCAGCTAGCCTACAGCTTTATTATTATATTCCATGGATCTGAAAGTCCTCACTAATCTCATAAAAAATATGTTGGTTTGTTATGTAAGTGAGAGAAAGTAGAACAGGGGATTAGTTGTTTCCAAGTCCATGGAAAATCATCTGTTAAATTGATTTAATCTCCAGGTGTAATTGTGTGACCCAGCAATCGCCTTTTGTCCTGATCAGATAAGCCATGTGCCAAAACCTCTAAAAGAGAACATGTTGGCTCCCTGTTGTTGCTGCACAAGAGAGAGTTACATCTGTAACCATGGAGAGCCTTCTCTTGGTACCAAGGTGACCACTTATCTTCTTTTTTTTTGCTGCTGGACATGAAAAAAACCAAGATGTTCCATCAAAGTGGAGCAGCTTTACAGTCCAGTAACTCTTCTGGTGAAAGAGGCAAATAATACTCTGTGGGCAATATCAACTCCTTCTATCTCATTCAGAGAGGCTGAATGACATGATGAATAAGGCTAAGTCTGTTTACCAGTGAGTTTTAAAGTGCAGTGGCAATGGCCAATCATTCTCTATGAGGCGTCTTTCATTACTGTCCTCAACTGCCATTTGTAGAGTTAACTGGGGATGAGAAGTTAAGATGGAATTGACTCCAACATACACTGTGTACTAAGCATCCTATGTGATGGCACAGCAAAATGTCAATGTCAGTTGCACATATGTAGTGTATTGGCTTGGACACTGGGCCATGACCCTATGCCTTAGGATCCGTATTTGGGTCACAGTACTGCATCACTAGACTGTCTACCTGGGTTCTAAAAAGAGATTAAAGGTTTCTGAGTAGGAGGCTATTTTGAGGAGTCTTCAGGCGAGGGCCATTGAAAGAGTTTTAGTAGGTCAAAATGTCATCAGAGATTTGTCTGAGGACAAAGAGCTCTAATGGAATGTTGGCAGAGTTCCAGTGTTCCCTGAAGTGTTCTATTTGCAGCAAACATGTTACTTAGTTACAATTTCAGTTGAACATTCCAAAATGTCACGGTTAAACGTCAAACAGCCAACATCAGTTGGACTGCTAGCGGTAAGGACTGGTGGTAAGGACCGCTAGCCAACATCAGTTGGACTGCTAGCGGTAAGGACCGGCGGTAAGGACCGCTAGAGGTAGCCAACATCAGTTGGACTGCTAGCGGTAAGGACCGGCGGTAAGGACCGCTAGCCAACATCAGTTGGACTGCTAGAGGTAAGGACCGGCGGTAAGGACCGCTAGCCAACATCAGTTGAACTGCTAGAGGTAACCGCTAGCCAACATCAGTTGGACTGCTAGCGGTAAGGACCGGCGGTAAGGACCGCTAGCCAACATCAGTTGAACTGCTAGAGGTAAGGACCGGCGGTAAGGACCGCTAGCCAACATCAGTTGGACTGCTAGCAGTAAGGACCGGCGGTAAGGACCGCTAGCCAACATCAGTTGGACTGCTAGCGGTAAGGACCGGCGGTAACCGGACATCAGTTGGACTGCTAGCCAACAACATCAGTTGGACTGCTAGCGGTAAGGACAGTTGGACTGCTAGAGGTAAGGACCCGCTAGCCAACATCAGTTGGACTGCTAGTAAGGACCGCTAGCCAAACATCAGTTGGACTGCTAGAAGGACCGGCGGTAAGGACCGCTAAACATCAGTTGACCGGACCGCTAGCCAACATCAGTTGGACTGGTAAGGACCGCTAGGACCAAACATCAGTTGGACTGCTAGAGGTAAGGACCGGCGGTAAGGACCGCTAGCCAACATTAGTTGGACTGCTAGTGGTAAGGACCGGCGGTAAACATCAGGACCGCTAAGGACCAACATCAGTTGGACTGCTAGTAAGGACCGGCGGTAACCGCTAGCCAACATCAGTTGGACTGCTAGCAGTAAGGACCGGCGGTAAGGACCGCCAACATCAGTTGGACTGCTAGCAGTAGCCAACATCAGTTGGACTGCTAGAGGACCGGCGGTAAGGACCGCTAGCCAACATCAGTTGACTGCTAGACCGTTGGACTGCCAACATCAGGACGGTAAGGACCGCAGTTGGACTGCTAGAACCGCTAGCCAACATCAGTTGGACTGCTAGAGGTAAGGACCGGCGGTAAGGACCGCTAGCCAACATCAGTTGGACTGCTAGAGGTAAGGACCGGCGGTAAGGACCGCTAGCCAACATCAGACTGATTTTGAGGGGATCAAATAAAACAAATTTCATAAGTTGAAGAATGACAAACAAAATGTATAATGTGTCTGCACGCAAAAAGATCTCTCATAAATCTTACTTCATTTTCCTTTTCTTTTCGTTATTATTTTCACTGCATCTGGGATAGCGTACACAGACGTTTTGGGTCTGCAGCCTTCTTCAGTGTGTAGGTACAATTTTATTTGAGTTGAGAACCACGTTTGCAGGGAACACAAGTGAGCAACTGATGAGTAGCAGGTGCTTCTAATCAGGGTTGCCACTCATCTTCCAATCAGTGATGTAGCTTTTCTGGCCTACCTGTATACACATTACAGCCAGAAAGAAATACAGAATTATAGGGTATTGGAGTGGGCACGATGGGCAATTGAGGGCATCAGGTGTGACCATTCAGTTGAAGAATGCTCGTGTTTCTTGCTGTGGAAATCTCTGGCAGACATGAAAGCAGGCTAGCAGATATGATGACGATGACCGATGGCTGGAGACTGAAACAGTTGCCGTAGCCTAAGCAACTATTGGAAAGGTTACCCAATCTCAGAAAAGTTCACCTAGTCTCTCTAGGAAATTGTGGAACTTCCCTACCACAAAGAATTCGAATAAACAAATATAAAAATAAATAGGTGAGTGCTTTTATTTGTCCTGTTTCACACGTTTCACACATGTCTCATGGAACACCATGACAGACTGACCAGGTGAATCCAGGTGAAATCTATGATCCCTTATTGATGTCACTTTTTAAATCCACTTCAATCAGTGTAGATGAAGGGGAGGATTTTTAAGCCTTAAGACAATTGAGACATGGATTGTGCATGTGCCATTCAGAGGGGAATGGACAAGACAAAACATATGTGTCTTTTGAATGGGGTATGGTAGTAGGTGCCAGGCGCACCGGTTTGAGTGTGTCAAGATCTTCCACGCTGCTGGGTTTTTAACACTGAACAGTTTCCCGTTTGTATCAAGAACGGCCCACCACACAAAGGACATCCAGCCAATCTGACACAACAGTGGGAAGGATTAGAGTCAAAAGCATCCCTGTGGAACCCTTTCGACACCTTGTAAAGTCCATGCTCTGACGACTTGAGGATGTTCTGAGCGCAAAAGGGGGTGCAACTCAATATTAGGAAGGTGTTCCTAATGTTTTGTACCCTCAGTGTATAGCACAGGGTCAAGGAGCTAGTTCTGTTCCTGTGACAGCTGTCTGGGATGCTGTTCTGCCGTCTCAGACATTAAGTCCCTACATAGTTCATCATTTTAACCTACTTCACCATGCAAACCTCATGTGAGCGCCTCCCTCCGGGCCACAGTCAAGTAGAGTTACTCATATATACAGTAGCAATACTGGTAGAGCCTGGTAGAGCTACGTTTTTGAATGAAATCCAACTGTTCCAAGGTTCAACTCAACCAACCATTGGCTTTGTGGCCAATGAGTAGACATATATATAAATCAGTCATAAGGCACAGTAATATTCAGACACAGGATTGTTTTTACAGTGTAACTATTGTCTTTACTAATTGGTCTGTTGAGTCAGGTGGTCAGTTGATCAGTTGACCAAAAAGACATGGAGAGCCCATAGCACACGGCGGAGGGGAGGGCATGAACAGGTTCACTTGAAAAGGATTCCCCTTTCAGGGTAGCGGGTTATTGTGCATCCCTGTGGTTGGCTGAACACTAGCTGTAGGTCGCTGTCACTCATAAGGTGTTACAGGGTGACCAGATACTCCTGCTTGGGACAGAATAAGAGAGGGAGAGAAACAGAGACCATATATCCCTCAGATTACACAGAACCACAAAGAATTTGAAAACAATTACAATTTTGATAAACTCCCATATCTATTGGGTGAAATACCACAGTGTGCCATCACAGCAGCAAGATGTGTGACCTCTTGCCATAAGAAAAGGGCAACTATCAAGGCACAAGGCGAGACACAAATAAAGACACAGGAGGCAGATGGTTGGAGTCTTACAACGTTTATTAATCCAAAGGGTTCGGCAAGAGAATGGTCATGGACAAGCAAAACGGTCAAAACCAGATCAGAGTCCAGGAGGTACAGAGTGGCAGACAGGCTCGTGGTCAAGGCAGGCAGAATGGTGAGGCAGGTGGGTACAGAGTCCAGAAACAGGCAAGGGTCAAAACTGGGAGGACTAGAAAAAGGAGAATAGCAAAAAAAGCAGGACAACGGGAAAAATGCTGGTTGACTTGGAAACATACAAGACGAACTGGCACAGAGAGACAGGAAGCACAGGGATAAATACACTGGGGGAAACAAGCGACACCTGGAGGGGGTGGAGACAATCACAGGGACAGGTGAAACAGATCCGGGCTTGACAGCAACCAGTGAAGAACAAACACCATTGTAAATACAACACCATGTTTATGTTTATTTATTTTCCCTTTTGTCTAGGGGGCTGGGGATAGACCTCTTGGAACTCCCCATCCCGGATCCGGGATCGTGACTAAAGCCTCAGGCTCATTAGCATAACGCAACGTTAACGATTTCTGAAAATCGCAAATAAAATGAAAATAATGCGTCTGCTCTCAAGCTTAGCCTTTTCTTAACAACACTGTCATCTCAGATTTTCAAAATATGCTTTTGAACCATAGAAATTGACTAATTTGTGTAAGAGTATGCAAAGCTAGCATAGCATTTTGAGTAGCATTTAGCACGCAACATTTTCACAAAAACCAGATAACCAAATAAATAAAATCATTTACCTTTGAAGAGCTTCTGATGTTTTCAATGAGGAGACTCTCCGTTACATACCAAATGCGCAGTTTTTCCTGAAAGCGTCTGTGTGTAGGAGAAATCGTTCCGTTTTCTACATTGCGTCTGGCTACCGAAACTAACCGAAAATTCAGTCACCTACAACGTAAAACTTTTTCCGGATTAACTACATAATATCGACCGAAACATGGCAAACGTTGTTTGGAATCAATCCTCAAGGTGTTTTTTCACATATCTCTTCATTGATATGCAGTTCGTGGAAGCTTGCTTTCCTCTCTGTATCCCATGGAAAAATACTGGCAGATGTCTTTTGCGCACCAATTTCGGCGCAGGACACCGGGCGGACACCTGGTAAATGTGGTCTCTTATGGTCAATCTTCCAATGATCTGCCTACAAATACGTCACAATGCTGCAGACACCTTGGGGAAACGACAGAAAGGGCAGGCTCATTCCTCTCGCATTCACAGCCATATAAGGAGACAATGGAAAACAGAGCCTCAAAAATCCTGCTCATTTCCTGGATGCCGTCTCATCTTGGTTTTGCCTGAAGCTCACGTTCTAGGGCACGCACAGAAAATATCTTGGTAGTTCTGGACACGTCAGAGTGTTTTCTTTCGAAAGCTATCAATTATATGCATAGTCGAGCATCTTTTTGTGACAAAATATCTTGTTTAAAACGGGAACGTTTTTCATCCAAAAATGAAATAGCGCCCCCAGAGCATCAACAGGTTAACTAGTTGCACATCGTTACAACACTGTATAAAGACATAATATGACCTATGAAGTGTCTTTATTATTTTGGAACCTTTGTGAGTGTAATGTTTTTTTATTGCTTATTTCACTTTTCTTTATTATCTATTATGTAAACATATGTTTCCCATGCCATAGATAGTAAAGCCCTTTGAATGAATTGAGAGATTGAGAGACAGACGATCCTTTCTTATCCTCCAGCTCCTGAGGGCAGCCCAAGCTGTGAGGCTGCAGCTTGGGAAGGAGGGGGAGAAGGAAGGGGCTGCTTGGTGAAGGATGTGGGCGGGGCAAAAAGCACCAGCCTCTGAGCGGATCAGGGGTTTGAGCAGTGACGTACACTCTTGAAATGGTTCTTCGGTTGTCCCCTTAGGAAAACCCTTTGAAGAATCCTTTTTGGTTGCAGGTAGAACCCTTTTGAGTTCCATTTAGAACACTTTAAACAGAGGGTTGTACATAGAACCCCAAATAATTCTACCTGAAACCAAAAAGCGTTATATTTGGAACAAAAAAGGTTTATTCTATGGGGACAGCCCGAAGAAACCTTTTGGAAGCCTTTTATCTAAGTGTGTAGGCCGAGGGCAGGGGCTGGGGATAGAGGCCGAGGGCAGGGGCTGGGGATAGAGGCCGAGGGCAGGGGCTGGGGATAGAGGCCGGGGGCAGGGGCTGGGGATAGAGGCCAAGGGCAGGGGCTGGGGATAGAGGCCGGGGGCAGGGGCTGGGGGCAGGGGCTGGGGTTAGAGGCCGGGGGCAGGGGATAGAGGCCGAGGGCAGGGCTGGGGTTAGAGGCCGGGGGCAGGGGCTGGGGATAGAGGCCGAGGGCAGGGGCTAGGGATAGAGGCCGGGGGCAGGGAATGGGGATAGAGGCAGGGCCTGGGGATAGAGGCCGAGGGCAGGGGCTGGGGTTAGAGGCCGGGGGCAGGGGCTGGGGATAGAGGCCGGGGATAGAGGCCGAGGGCAGGGCTGGGGATAGAGGCCAGGGGCAGGGGCTGGGGATAGAGGCCGGGGGCAGGGGCTGGGGATAGAGACAGGGCCTGGGGATAGAGGCCGAGGGCAGGGGCTGGGGTTAGAGGCCGGGGGCAGGGGGGGTTGGGGATAGAGGCCGGGGGCAGGGGCTGGGGATAGAGACCGAGGGCAGGGGCTGGGGATAGAGGCCGGGGGCAGGGGCTGGGGATAGAGGCCGGGGGCAGGGGCTGGGGATAGAAGCCAAGGGCAGGGGCTGGGGATAGAGGCCAGGGGCAGGGGCTGGGGATAGAGGAAGGGGCTGGGGATAGAGGCCGAGAGCAGGGGCTGGGGATAGAGGCCGGGGGCAGGGGCTGGGGATAGAGACTGCGGGCAGGGGCTGGGGATAGAGGCCGAGGGCAGGGCTGGGGTTAGAGGCCGGGGGCAGGGGCTGGGGATAGAGGCCGAGGGCAGGGGCTAGGGATAGAGGCCGGGGGCAGGGGATAGAGGCCGAGGGCAGGGGCTGGGGTTAGAGGCCGGGGGCAGGGGCTGGGGATAGAGGCCGAGGGCAGGGCTGGGGTTAGAGGCCGGGGGCAGGGGCTGGGGATAGAGGCAGGGCCTGGGGATAGAGGCCGAGGGCAGGGGCTGGGGTTAGAGGCCGGGGGCAGGGTCTGGGGGTAGAGGCCGAGGGCAGGGGCTGGGGATAGAGACCTAGGGCAGGGGCTGGGGATAGAGGCCAGGGGCAGGGGCTGGGGATAGAGGCCGGGGGCAGGGGCTGGGGATAGAAGCCAGGGGCAGGGGCTGGGGATAGAGGCCGGGGCAGGGGCTGGGGATAGAGGCAGGGGCTGGGGATAGAGGCCGAGAGCAGGGGCTGGGGATAGAGGCCGGGGGCAGGGTCTGGGGATAGAGGCTGGGGGCAGGGGCTGGTGATAGAGCCTGGGGATAGAGGTTGAGGGCAGGGGCTGGGGATAGAGAACGGGGGCAGGGGCTGGGGATAGAGGCCTGGGGCAGGGGCTGGGGATAGAGAACGGGGGCAGGGGCTGGGGATAGAGGCCGAGAGCAGGGGCTGGGGATAGAGAACGGGGGCAGGGGCTGGGGATAGAGGCCGGGGGCAGGGTCTGGGGATAGAGCCCGGGGGCAGGGACTGGGGATAGAGGCCAGGGGCTGGGGATAGAGGCAGGGGCTGGGGGTAGAGGCCGAGAGCAGGGGCTGGGGATAGAGGCCGGGGGCAGGGGCTGGGGATAGAAGCCGGGGCAGGGGCAGGGGCTGGGGATAGAGGGCAGGGGCTGGGGATAGAGAACGGGGGCAGGGGCTGGGGATAGAGGCCGGGGGCAGGGGCTGGGGATAGAGGCCGAGGGCAGGGGCTGGGGATAGAGGCCGGGGGCAGGGGCTGGGGATAGAGGCCGAGGGCAGGGGCTGGGGTTAGAGGCAGGGGGGGGATAGAGGCAGGGGGCAGGGGCTGGGGATAGAGGCAGGGGGCAGGGGCTGGGGATAGAGGCCGAGGGCAGGGGCTGGGGATAGAGGCCGAGGGCAGGGCTGGGGATAGAGGCCGGGGGCTGGGGATAGAGACGGGGGCAGGGCTGGGGATAGAGGCTGAGAGCAGGGGCTGGGGATAGAGGCCGGGGGCAGGGGCTGGGGATAGAGGCAGGGCCTGGGGATAGAGGCCGAACGCAGGGGCTGGGGATAGAGGTAGGGGTTGGGGCTGGGGATAGAGGCCGGGGGCAGGGGCTGGGGATAGAGGCTGGGGGCAAGGGCTGGGGATAGAGTTAGGGGTTGGGGCTGGGGATAGAGGCTGGGGACAGGGGCTGGGGATAGAGGCTGGGGACAGGGGCTGGGGATAGAGGCCGGGGACAGGGGCTGGGGATAGAGGCCGGGGGCAGGGGATAGAGACCGGGGCTGGGGTTAGAGGCTGGGGCCTGGGGTTAGAGGCCGGGGGCAGGGGCTGGGGTTAGAGGCTGGGGGCTGGGGTGGGGATAGAGGCCGGGGGAAGGGGCTGGGGTTAGAGGCTGGGGGCTGGGGATAGAGGCGGGGGGCAGGGGCTGGGGTTAGAGACCGGGGGGGCTGGGGATAGGGGCTGGGGATAGAGACCGGGGGAAGGGGCTGGGGTTAGAGGCGGGGGAGGGGCTGGGGGCAGGGGCTGGGGATAGAGGCCGGGGGCAGGGGCTGGGGTTAGAGGCCGGGGGCAGGGGCTGGGGATAGAGGCCGGGGGCAGGGGCTGGGGTTAGAGGCCGGGGGCAGGGGCTGGGGATAGAGGCCGGGGTAGAGGCCGGGGCCAGGGGCTGGGGTTAGAGACCGGGGGCAGGGGCTGGGGATAGAGGCCGGGGACAGGGGCTGGGGATAGAGGCCGGGGATAGAGGAGGAGAGGCAGGTGACTTGCTTCAGCCACAGATCAAAAATCCGATTATCCCCAATGACTGATGACATAGGGACCGGTGGGAGTTGATTGGAGCAAATCTCTTGTCTTTCTTGATGTCCGTTTTAAGCTGTTAAGCTTTTTTGGTGCAGTATTTGTCTTTAGAGTATAGTTCTAAAAGGCTTGATATCTAGGGCTCAAATGCTCAAACTTTACTGGGCTTTGTCAGAACACGTGTCACCATGTTCTGACTGCTGTGTCACCAGATGACCCTCCAAACAGCCTCAAACAACCCCCAACAGTCCACCACCAACTGAAACAGTAAACTAGGAACACTGAAATCACCTCAGAATCACAAAAATGGTCCTTAAAGTGAAAGTTTAAGAAATTAGAATGAGCACCTTTGAGTAATATTACAAATACATTTACTTTGCTTTTATTTACAGTGTTTATCTTCACTTACCGCTGATAACCAGACAGCCAAATTAAATAATTAGCCCCTCGGCGCTAACATTGGACAATGATGGCTTTGTGGCTGGCCGGTCCTACATGACTAAGTGAGCTCTGTGGTCTTTTCCAATGGGCTTCTATAACTGAATAAATGTACACTAGTCTTGATTAGTAGAATAAGCTACTACTCTCTAGCTCTATTTAACTCCCAGTCTGCCATCATGAATAGTCTTGAGATGAGAGGCACTGGCTTGGGCTTGTCAGACTTGACCCAGGGAATTATACACAGGCACAGGAACACACACACCCACACACACACAGGTCCATCTGTCCCCAGGGGGATTTGAATCAGGGGATGAACCCAGATGTTCACAGTAGGCCCACAGTCCGATGTGTAACTGTAGCCTGTGTGTGTGTGTGCGTGCGTGCGTGCGTGCGTGCGTGTTGGCAGATCGTTGGAGAACAGCTGTGTGATGCTGTGGCTGCTGGTCCTTGTCCTGCCCGGGGTAGCATGCAGTGCCCTGACCCAGAACCTTCTACAGCCAGACAATGACCACAGAGACGGTGAGTCACACAGCCCACTACACCCTGACCTCAAAGTCCACTCGATAGACTGTCTCTGTGGGTGCCTCTGTGTATCTCTGTGGGTGTCTCTGTGTATCTCTGTGGGAGTCTCTGTGTATCTCTGTGGGTGTCTGAATCTCTGTGTATCTCTGTGGGTGTCTCTGTGCATCTCTTTGGGTGTCTCTGTGTATCTCTGTGGGTGCCTCTGTGTATCTCTGTGGGTGTCTCTGTGAATCTGTGTATCTCTTTGGGTGTCTCTGTGGGTGTCTCAGTGTATCTCTGTCAGTGTCTCTATGTATCTCTGTGTACCTCTGTGTTTCTCTGTGGGTGTCTCTGTGTATCTCTGTGGGTGTCTCTGTGTATCTCTGTGGGTGCCTCTGTGTATCTCTGTCGGTGTCTCTGGGTGGCTCTGTGTATCTCTTTGGGTGTCTCTGTGTATCTCTGTGGGTGTCTCTGTGTATCTCTGTGGGTGCCTCTGTGTATCCCTTTCCATCTCTCTGTGTATCTCTGTGGGTGTCTCTGTGTATCTCTTTTCTGTATCTGTGTCTCTCTGTGCAGTAGTCGCAACATTGCGATCCAATTGACATTGGATTCTATTTCTGGTGCCTCCCGTTCCACTTTGTTTGGGCAAAGGAGGTAATTCCTGTCGTTCCATGGGTTCAGTCTGTATGGCACCCATTTGTTGTTTGTAGAGCAGCGTTCAGTTCAAGAGAAAAATGTCAAAATTCTCAGAAGTGGACACAGAGAGCCCAGTGTGCCCCATTGAATCAGCCACTGCCATGCTTAAGACCAAATGCCTTGCTGGTGGCTCTCTCTTTAGAAACGGTCCAGGGACTTCCGATGTTTGTTCTTTTGTAGTGTGGAATACTTTACAACAGTGTTCTTCAGTCCAGGTGGTACCCAGGTTTTAGTTACAGTCAGTGCATCACCACCTGATTCAACTAATCACGGGCTTGCTGATTAGGTAAATCAATAGATAACTAGATAACTAGTTAAATTTATAATAAATTGTGTTTATTCCAGGTTGTAAAAATGCCTCCACAGTCAACACCCTTGTCGACCAGGACTGAAGAGATTTCCTTATTCAGTCACTTGGGTTTATTATACAGCATTTTCATCCTTCCTGTGGAAAGCATTTAACTGAAACAAAAGTAGGCAGTGCTCCTAATTCTGTTGTCTCGTTCCCCCTCCAGTCTGAGTAACAGATGTGGGGCAGGCAGCAATCCTCTCATAGTGAACCTGGTCGTCAGCTTGTCATTTGTGTGATACCCTGCTCTTCGCTGCTTGTTCAGTGAATAAACAGAACATGAGTTGTGAATTATATATTAGGCCTACCTGCCTGCCGGCCTCCACGGACATAGCAACGCTGCCTCTACAGAGGGAGGAAGACAGCTGGTCTGGTTAAACCTTGATATCAGTTTAAGGAAGCGACTGAATAATCATATACTTAGCTGAGCTACCGAGGTACCAGTTTGTTCCTGGTTAAGCCATCTGCTTAGCCTGCTAGTTGTTAAAGTAAGGCAGCAGTTGTTGAGCTAAGGTAACGGTGTATGAGACTATTTCCACCATCTTCCCCTTATATGAGTTTATCATCGTCAGATAATGTGTCTGCATGTAAACTCATTCAGGGAGAATAGGGTGGAGAGAAGGACATGAAGGCTGCCTATTCTACTACGCCCTACACTGTCTGGTCTGTGTACCCTGCAGCTCTTCAGAACCCACAGTGGGAGACTCATCATGGACAATGTGGCCAGTACAGTACAGTACAATACATTCCCTTTTGACAGAACAACAGCTTGATCAAGGACAGGGGGGAACAAATGAGTGACATTTTCAGTGTGCTTCATTTAGTAAGATGAATATTCAATTGATATTCAATTTGCCGGTGCTAAAAATGCTAGTGTTTTTGTTGCACTTTGGATAAAACATTATGCAGTCAAGAAACCAATCTTAGCTGGTAGTTCATAGTCTAATACATTGCGGAGGTAAGCTCTCAGCTGGTTGTTCATAGTCTAATATGTAGCGGAGGTAAGCTCTCAGCTGGTTGTTCATAGTCTAATATGTAGTGGAGGTAAGCTCTCAGCTGGTTGTTCATAGTCTAATACGTAGCGGAGGTAAGCTCTCAGCTGGTTGTTCATAGTCTAATATGTAGTGGAGGTAAGCTCTCAGCTGGTTGTTCATAGTCTAATATGTAGCGGAGGTAAGCTCTCAGCTGGTTGTTCATAGTCTAATATGTAGTGGAGGTAAGCTCTCAGCTGGTTGTTCATAGTCTAATACGTAGCGGAGGTAAGCTCTCAGCTGGTCGTTCATAGTCTAATATATAGAGGAGGTAAATTCTCAGCTGGTTGTTCATAGTCTAATACGTAGCGGAGGTAAGCTCTCAGCTGGTCGTTCATAGTCTAATATATAGAGGAGGCTAAATTCTCAGCTGGTTGTTCATAGTCTAATATGTAGTGGAGGTAAGCTCTCAGCTGGTTGTTCATCGTCTAATATGTAGTGGAGGTAAGCTCTCAGCTGGTTGTTCATAGTCTAATATGTAGCGGAGGTAAGCTCTCAGCTGGTCGTTCATAGTCTAATATGTAGTGGAGGTAAGCTCTCAGCTGGTCGTTCATAGTCTAATATGTAGTGGAGCTAAGCTCTCAGCTGGTTGTTCATAGTCGAATATGTAGTGGAGCTCTCAGCTGGTCGTTCATAGTCTAATATGTAGTGGAGGTAAGCTCTCAGCTGGTTGTTCATAGTCTAATATGTAGTGGAGGTAAGCTCTCAGCTGGTCGTTCATAGTCTTATATGTAGTGGAGGTAAGCTCTCAGCTGGTTGTTCATAGTCTAATATGTAGTGGAGGTCTCAGCTGGTTGTTCATAGTCTAATATGTAGTGGAGGTAAGCTCTCAGCTGGTCGTTCATAGTCTAATATGTAGTGGAGGTAAGCTCTCAGCTGGTTGTTCATAGTCTAATATGTAGTGGAGGTAAGCTCTCAGCTGGTTGTTCATAGTCTAATATGTAGTGGAGGTAAGCTCTCAGCTGGTCGTTCATAGTCTAATATGTAGTGGAGGTAAGCTCTCAGCTGGTTGTTCATAGTCTAATATGTAGTGGAGCTCTCAGCTGGTTGTTCATAGTCTAATATGTAGTGGAGCTCTCAGCTGGTCGTTCATAGTCTAATACGTTTAGTAATACGTTTAGTAAGATATTGCACACACCCACATGTACACACACACCCACATGTACACACACGTGCACACACACGTCACCTACAGACAGCTAGTCTCGCTCAGACAATGAGACCCCACCCACAAACACTGGCATATAGCGCTACTGTATTTTGACATCTTAGGAGGATGGTGGGAGGAGCTATAGGAGGATGGGCTCATTGTAATAGAGTCAAAGTTCCATGTATTCCATTGCAGCCATTACAATGAAAGGAACGGGAAAGAGGGATACATAGTCAGTTGTACAACTGAATGCATTCAACTGAATGGTGTCTTCCACATTTAATCCAACCTGACATCCACGTCATCAATGAGACCGTCCTCCTATCGCTCCTCCCACCAGTATATTGACCCTCTGGTTGACACACCAGTATGTACAGTGTGTTGACTTGGTATAGACCCTGTTTTCATCTTGTTCGTTGTTGTCATGAATAACTCATTATGTGCCTCAAATTCATACTTATGTAAGTAAGATATTTCAGTTTTTTATTTTTAATAAATTAGGAAAAAAAAATCTAAAAAGCTGTTTTCGGTTTCTGTTGTGGGGTATTGTGTGTAGATTGGTGAAGATTTGTATTTATTTAATTATTTTAGAATAAGGCTATAACATAACAAAATGTGGAAAAGGGGAAGGGGTCTGAATAGTTTCTGAATGCACTGTTCGTGTGCCGTAAAACACTGCCAAGTGCCTATGAATAGGAAACTGCCAATGTCATATCTATCTAAAGTACAGCACAGTGTCTGTACTGTTATATATGCCTGTCACATGTAGTCTATAAGGCCAGTTTCCAGAGTGGTCCTGTTTTCCTAGTAGGATTTGTGATTCTGGAAAAATCCATTAACAAGGTTCTTTGCTTTTGTTTAATTTGCTGACTGACTGAGATTACTGGTCCAATAAGAAGTATGTAGTTATACTTCTCAATGGACCAGTAATCTCAGTCAGTCATTAGACAATGGGTAGGTCAAGGCCTGTTCTCTCTAGTGACCTGTGTGTGTGTGTGTGTGTGTGTGTGTGTGTGTGTGTGTGTGTGTGTGTGTGTGTGTGTGTGTGTGTGTGTGTGTGTGTGTGTGTATTTGCGTGTGTGTGTGTGACAGTCAGTCTTTCACTACCGTACTGCCTCAGAAACACTGTATTTCCTGACATGGGAAATACATAGAACATTAACTGTCAATTGAACAGCCTTATTCCAGACGGTCATGTTTATTAGCCTCATAAACATATCATGGGTTAATCATTAAAGCAAAAGGTACTGTCAATACAATGTTTATCTCATAAGTGTCCACGTCACTGTAAGTTACATAATGTGCTTCTTCAGGGAAATAAATGGATTTAAACAGTAACTGCTTGTTCCAGTCAGCCTGAGTGTCACTGTTGGAGATGTAATCCTTCTCACGAGGTCCTGCTGTTTGATTTGGGGTTCAGTTCAGTTTCCTACCAGCTGCTGCTCTCAACAAGAGTTGTAAGACCAACCTGTATATTAGCTTCAACTTGTTTTTTGGTGCAACTAGACCCCCCCCTTCAGTGTGTGTGCTATGCTTTAAAACGGTTTGTTTTCAAACATATGAGATCTCTGTTTCGAGTTCAATGACATAAGAAATAACTTCACAAAACACTAGTGTTCAAACTTTCTTTGTTTGTATCACATGGTGTTGTTCCCGCATCGCCATCCAGACAAACTCACCTCACCCTTTGTGAGATTCTATACTGGTTAACGGTTTAACCGTTTTTAGCGTTCACCCAAATGTCATGAACCTGGATTTGAGTTGCCCTGACAACCAAGGCACCTGAGAGGCCCATTGAAATGTTAAGAGGCTGATGTTTTATAATATGGATTATTTTGATAGCTGAATGATTGTGACATGTATTTCTTCATGTTTATAAATTGTTGATCCGTGTATTCAAACTAGGCTTGATGCCCTCAATCTCACACAAATGATCAATGAACCTACCAGGTACAACACCAAATCAGTAAACACGGGCACCCTCACAGATGTCATCCTAACTAATTCGCCCTCCAAAAACATCTATGCTGTTTTCAATCAAGATCTCAGCAATCACTGCCTCATTGCCTGCATCCGTAATGGGTCTGCGACCAAACGACCACCCCTCATCACCGTCAAACGCTCCCTGAAACACTTCTGCGAGCAGGCCTTTCTAATCGACCTGGCCGGGGTATCCTGGAATGACATAGACCTCATCCCGTCAGTAGAAGATGCCTGGCTATTCTTTAAAAGTGCCTTCCCCACCATCTTAAATAAGCATGCCCCTCTCAAAAAATGTAGAACTAGGAATAGATGTAGTCCTTGGTTCACGCCAGACCTGTCTGCCCTTGACCAGCACAAAAACATCCTGTGGCGTTCTGCATTAGCATCGAATAGCCCCCGTGAAATGCAACTTTTCAGGGAAGTTAGGAACGAATATACACAGGCAGTTAGAAAAGCTAAGGCAAGCTTTTTCAAACAGAAATTTGCATCCTGTAGTACTAATTCAAAAACGTTCTGCGACACTGTAAAGTCCATGGAGAATAAGAGCACCTCCTCCCAGCTGCCCACTGCTCTGAGGCTAGGAATCACTGTCACCACCGATAAATCCACTATAATTGAGAATTTCAATAAGCATTTCTCTACGGCTGGTCATGCTCTCCACATGGCTACCCCTACCCCGGTCAACAGCCCGGCACCTCCCACAGCACCCCGCCAAAGCCACCACCATTTCTCCTTTACCCAAATCCAGATAGCCAATGTTCTGAAAGAGCTGCAAAATCTGGACCCCTACAAATCAGCCGGGCTAGACAATCTGGACGCTCTCTTTCTAAAATTATCTGCCGAAATTGTTGCAACCCCTATTACTAGCCTGTTCAACCTCTCTTTCATATCGTCTGAGATTCCCAAAGATTGGAAAACTGCCGCGGTCATCCCCCTCTTCAAAGGTGGTGACTAGACCCAAACTGCCACAGACCTATATCTATCCTACCCTGTCTTTCTAAGGTCTTCAAAAGCCAAGTTAACAAACAGATTACTGACCATTTCGAATCCCAGCATACCTTCTCCGCTATGCAATCTGGTTTCAGAGCTGGTCATTGGTGCACCTTAGCCACGCTCAAGGTTCTAAACGACATCATAACCGCCATCGATAAGAGACATTACTGTGCAGCCGTATTCATCAACCTGGCCAAGGCTTTCGACTCTGTCAATCACAACATTCTTATTGGCAGACTCGATAGACTTGGTTTCTCAAATGATTGCCTCGCCTGGTTTACCAACTACTTCTCTGATAGAGTTCAGTGTGTCAAATCGGAGGGCCTGTTGTCTGGACCTCTGACAGTCTCTATGGGTGTGCCACGGGGTTCAATTCTCGGGCAGACTCTCTTTTCTGTATACTTCAATGATTTTGCTCTTGCTGCTGGTGATTCTCTGATCTACCTCTATGCAGACGACACCATTCTGAATACTTCTGGCCCCTCCTTGGACACTGTGTTAACTAACCTTCAGACGAGCTTCAATGCCATACAACTCTCCTTCCGTGGTCTCCAACTGCTCTTAAACGCAAGTAAAACTAAATGCATGCTTTTCAATCGATCGCTGCCCGCACCTGCTCGCCCTTCCAGCATCACTACTCTGGACGGCTAAGACTTAGAATACGTGGACAACTACAAATACCTGGGTGTCTGGTTAGACTGTAAACTCTCCTTCCAGACTCATATTAAGCATCTCCAATCCAAAATTTAATCTAGAATCGGCTTCCAATATCGCAACAAAGCATCCTTCACTCATGCTGCAAACATACCCTCGTAAAACTGACCATCCTATCGATCCTCGACTTTGGTGATGTCATCTATAAAATAGCCTCCAACACTCTACTCAACAAACTGGAGGCAGTCTATCACAGTGCCATCTGTTTTGTCACCAAAGCCCCATACACTACCCACCATTGCGACCTGTACGCTCTCGTTGGTTGGCCCTCGCTTCATACTCGTCGCCAAAACCACTGGCTACAGGTCATCTACAAGTCTCTGCTAGGTGAAGCCCCGCCTTATCTCAGCTCACTGGTCACCATAGCAGCATCCACTCGTAGCACGCGCTCCAGCAGGTATATCTCACTGGTCACCCCCAAAGCTAATTCCTCCTTTGGCCGTCTTTCCTTCCAGTTCTCTGCTGCCCATGACTGGAACAAATTGCAAAATCTCTGAAGCTGGAGACTCACATCTCCCTCACTAGCTTTAAGCACCAGCTGTCAGAGCAGTTTACAGATCACTGTACTTAGCCCCTCTGTAAACACCCCATCTATCTATCTACCTCATCCCCATACTGGTATTTATTCTTTGCACCCCAGTATCTCTACCTGCACATTCATCTTCTGCCGATCTACCATTCCAGTGTTTAATTGCTATATTGTAATTACTTTGCCACCATGGCCTATTTATTTCCTTAACTTACCTCATTTGCACTCACTGTATACAGAATTTTTGTTTTATTTTGCTCTACTGTATTATTGACTGTATGTTTTGTTTATTCCATGTGTAACTGTGTTGTTGTATGTGTTGAATTGCTACGCTTTATCTTGGCCAGGTCGCAGTTGCAAATGAGAACTTGTTCTCAACTAGCCTACCTGGTTAAATAAAGGTAATATAAAAAAATAAATTTAAAAATTCACTAAAAAAGTGCATAGAAAAATATATGTCTGTTAGAAAAAAAACGACAGTGAATGCAGATATCCATAGAGACTGTTAGAGTCATTAACCTCTCGTTTTATCACCCAGGTGCTGTTGCCGTGATGACACGGCCCCACATCAACTACTGCCGCTCGCCCAACATGGAGGTCTTCACCTGCTGGTGGCATCCCCTTGACATCAACTCCGAGAGTGACGACAACATCACCTACAGCCTCACCTACTCCTTAGAGTACGTACTATTACTGTACAATGCATTTGTATTCAGACCCCTTGATCCACATTTTATTAAGTTACAGCCTTATTCTAAAATGGATTACATTTTTAAAAATCCTGCTCAATCTACACACAATAACCCATAATGACAAAGTGAAAACACAGCTACTTTCAGGTCTCTCCAGAGATGTTAGATCGGGTTCAGGTCCGGGATCTGGCTGGGCCTCTAAAGGACATTCAGAGACTTGTCCCCAAAGCCACTACTGCGTTGTGCTTAGGGTCCTTGTCTTGTTGGAGGTGAACCTTTGCCCCAGTTTGAGGTCCTGAGTGCTCTGGAGCAGGTTTTCGTCAAGGATCTCTCTGTACTTTGCTCTGTTCATCTTTCCCTCAAACCTGACTTGTCTCCCAGTCGCTGCCGATGAAAAACATCCCCGCAGCATGATGCTGCCACCACCATGCTTCACCGTAGGAGTGATGCCAGGTTTCCTCCAGACGTGACGCATGGCATTCAGGCCAAAGAGTTCAATCTTGGTTTCATCAGACCAGAGAATCTTGTTTCTCATTGTCTGAGTCCTTTATATGGCTTTTGGCAAACTCCAAGCTGGCTGCCATGTGCCTTTTACTGTGGAGTGACTTCCGTCTGGCCACTCTACCATAAAGGCCTGATTGGTGGAGTGCTGCAGAGATGGTTGTCCTTCTGGAAGGTTCTCCCATCTCCACAGAGGAACTCTGGAGCTCTTTCAGAGTTACCATTGGGATCTTGGTCACCTCCCAGACCAAGGCCCTTCTCCCCCGATTGCTCAGTTTGGCCGGGCGGCCAGCTCTAGGAAAAGTCTTTGTGGTTCCATACTTCTTCCATTTCAGAACGATGGAGGCCACTGTGTTCTTGGGGACCTTCATTGCTGCATAACTGTTTTGGTTCCCTTCCCCAGATCTGTGCCTCGACGCAATTCCTGTCTCGACATTATATCAACAGGTGTGTGCCTTTCCAAACCATGTCCAATCAATTGAATTAACCGCAAGTGGACTCCAATCAAGTTGTTGAAACATCTCAAGGATGATCAATGGAAACAGGATGCACCTGAGCTCAATTTCGAGTCTCGTAGCAAATGGTCTGAATACTTATGTAAATAAGGTATTTCTGTTTTGTTTTTTATGAATGTGCAAAAATGTGTGATTATGGTGTATTGTGTGTAGATTGCTGAGGGATTATTTTATTTAATCAATTTAATAATAAGGCTGTAACGTAACAAAATGTGGAAAAAGACAAGGGGTCTGAATACTTTCCAAAGGCACTGTATATACACACACCATGTACCATATACTATATATATATATACACACCATGTACGATATACTATATATATACACAGTACACACCTTGTACTCTCCTTGTTGCAGGATTGGTAGAGGATAAAATCTTGCATTCATTAAAAAACGCCTTGAAATACTCCAAGATTAATTTTTAATTTCAAGGCTTTTTTCCACAGTAAATGCAGGTATTTTCAATTCTATCACAGCGTGTAGTAACAATGTATCCGAAGAGTCCGTCTTCATTAAAATAAATTAGTTGAGTTGAATTGACCATATCATTCCTTTCTTGTTTGTCACAGAAAGGGGCCAAGGCGTGAGTGTCCAGACTATGTAACGGGCGGCCCCAACAGTTGTCACTTTGACAGAGGCCACACATCCATCTGGACCAGATACTGCATGAACGTGATGGCCAGGACCTCCCACGGAGTGTTCAGCTCCAAGGACCACTGTCTGGACGTGGCTGATATAGGTACAAGGAGATATAAATCACTGTCTGGGTGTGGCTGATGATATAGGTACAGGGTGATATAGTTCACTGTCTGGATGTGGATGATATAGGTACAGGGTGATATAGTCCACTGTCTAGATGTGGCTGATATAGGTACAGGGTGATATAGGCCACTGTCTGGATGTGGATGAAATAGGTACAGGGTGATATGGTTCACTGTCTGGATGTGGCTGATATAGGTACAGGGTGATATAGACCACTGTCTGGATGTGGATGATATAGGTACAGGGTGATATAGTCCACTGTCTAGATGTGGCTGATATAGGTACAGAGTGATATAGGCCACTGTCTGGATGTTGCTGATACAGGTACAGGGTGATATCGACCACTGTCTGGATGTGGCTGATATAGGTACAGGGTGATATACAGTGCCTTGCGAAAGTATTCGGCCCCCTTGAACTTTGCGACATTTTGCCACATTTCAGGCTTCAAACATAAAGATATAAAACTGTATTTTTTTGTGAAGAATCAACAACAAGTGGGACACAATCATGAAGTGGAACAAAATTTATTGGATATTTCAAACTTTTTTAACAAATCAAAAACTGAAAAATTGGGCGTGCAAAATTATTCAGCCCCTTGTTAATACTTTGTAGCGCCACCTTTTGCTGCGATTACAGCTGTAAGTCGCTTCAATATGTCTCTATCAGTTTTGCACATCGAGAGACTGAAATTTTTTCCCATTCCTCCTTGCAAAACAGCTCGAGCTCAGTGAGGTTGGATGGAGAGCATTTGTGAACAGCAGTTTTCAGTTCTTTCCACAGATTCTCGATTGGATTCAGGTCTGGACTTTGACTTGGCCATTCTAACACCTGGATATGTTTATTTTTGAACCATTCCATTGTAGATTTTGCTTTATGTTTTGGATCATTGTCTTGTTGGAAGACAAATCTCCATCCCAGTCTCAGGTCTTTTGCAGACTCCATCAGGTTTTCTTCCAGAATGGTCCTGTATTTGGCTCCATCCATCTTCCCATCAATTTTAACCATCTTCCCTGTCCCTGCTGAAGAAAAGCAGGCCCAAACCATGATGCTGCCACCACCATGTTTGACAGTGGGGATGGTGTGGTCAGGGTGATGAGCTGTGTTGCTTTTACGCCAAACATAACGTTTTGCATTGTTGCCAAAAAGTTCAATTTTGGTTTCATCTGACCAGAGCACCTTCTTCCACATGTTTGGTGTGTCTCCCAGGTGGCTTGTGGCAAACTTTAAACGACACTTTTTATGGATATCTTTAAGAAATGGCTTTCTTCTTGCCACTCTTCCATAAAGGCCAGATTTGTGCAATATACGACTGATTGTTGTCCTATGGACAGAGTCTCCCACCTCAGCTGTAGATATCTGCAGTTCATCCAGAGTGATCATGGGCCTCTTGGCTGCATCTCTGATCAGTCTTCTCCTTGTATGAGCTGAAAGTTTAGAGGGACGGCCAGGTCTTGGTAGATTTGCAGTGGTCTGATACTCCTTCTGACCTCTGAGACTATCACAGTGCAGGTGCATTTATACGGAGACTTGATTACACACAGGTGGATTGTATTTATCATCATTAGTCATTTAGGTCAACACTGGATCATTCAGAGATCCTCACTGAACTTCTGGAGAGAGTTTGCTGCACTGAAAGTAAAGGGGCTGAATAATTTTGCACGCCCAATTATTCAGTTTTTGATTTGTTAAAAAAGTTTGAAATATCCAATAAATGTCGTTCCACTTCATGATTGTGTCCCACTTGTTGTTGATTCTTCACAACAAAATACAGTTTTATATCTTTATGTTTGAAGCCTGAAATGTGGCAAAATGTCGCAAAGTTCAAGGGGGCCGAATACTTTCGCAAGGCACTCTATATTTCACCTTTATTTAACCAGGTAGGCTAGTTGAGAACAAGTTCTCATTTGCAACTGCAACCTGGCCAAGATAAAGCGTAGCAATTCGACACATACAACAACACAGAGTTACACATGGAATAAACAAAACATACAGTCAATAATACAGTAGAACAAAAGAAAACAAAAAGTCTGTATACAGTGAGTGCAAATGAGGTAAGTTAAGGAAATAAATAGGCCATGGTGGCAAAGTAATTACAATATAGCAATTAAACACTGGAATGGTAGATCGGCAGAAGATGAATGTGCAGGTAGAGATACTGGGGTGCAAAGGAGCAAAATAAATAAATAAATACCAGTATGGGATGAGGTAGTTAGATAGATGGGGTGTTTACAGAGGGGCTAAGTACAGTGATCTGTAAACTGCTCTGACAGCTGGTGCTTAAAGCTAGTGAGGGAGATGTGAGTCTCCAGCTTCATAGATTTTTACAATTCGTTCCAGTCATGGGCAGCAGAGAACTGGAAGGAAAGTCGACCAAAGGAGGAATTGGCTTTGGGGGTGACCAGTGACATATACCTGCTGGAGTGCGTGCTACGAGTGGGTGTTGCTATGGTGACCAGTGAGCTGAGATAAGGTGGGGCTTTACCTAGCAGAGACATGTAGATAACCTGTAGCCAGTGGGTTTGGCGACGAGTATGAAGCGAGGGCCAACCAACGAGAGCGTACAGATCGCAATGGTGGGTAGTGTATGGGGCTTTGGTGACAAAACGGATGGCACTGTGATAGACTGCCTCCAGTTTGTTGAGTAGAGTGTTGGAGGCTATTTTATAGATGACATCACCGAAGTCAAAGATCTGTAGGATGGTCAGTTTTACGAGGGTATGTTTGGCAGCATGAGTGAAGGATGCTTTGTTGTGATATAGGAAGCCGATTCTAGATTTAATTTTGGATTGGAGATGCTTAATGTGAGTCTGGAAGGAGAGTTTACAGTCTTACCAGACACCTAGGTTTTTGTAGTTGTCCACATATTCTAAGTCAGAACCTTCCAGAGTGGTGATGCTGGACGGGTCAGCAGGTGCGGGCAGTGATCGATTGAGTAGCATGCATTTAGTTTAACGTTTAAGAGTAGTTGGAGACCACGGAAGGAGAGTTGTATGGCATTGAAGCTCGTCTGGAGGTTAGTTAACACACTGTCCAAGGAGGGGCCAGAAGTATACAGAATGGTGCCGTCTGCGTAGAGGTGGATCAGAGACTCACCAGCAACTAGAGCAACATCATTGATGTATACAGAAAAGAGAGTCGGCCCGAGAATTGAACCCTGTGGCACACCTATAGAGACTGTCAGAGGTCCGGACAACAGGCCCTCCATTTTGACACACTGAATTCTATCAGAGAAGTAGTTGGTAAACCAGGCGAGGCAATCATTTGAGAAACCAAGGCTGTCGAGTCTGCCAATAAGAAAGTTGTGATTGACAGAGTCGAAAGCCTTGGCCAGGTCGATGAATACGGCTGTACAGAATACACTGCACAGTATATGGAATAGGGTGCTATTTCAGTACACTATAGTATATGGAATAGGGTGCTATTTCAGTACACTATAGTATATGGAATAGGGTGCTATTTCAGTACACTATAGTATATGGAATAGGGTGCTATTTCAGTACACTATAGTATATGGAATAGGGTGCTATTTCAGTACACTATAGTATATGGAATAGGGTGCTATTTCAGTACACTATAGTATATGGAATAGGGTGCTATTTCAGTACACTATAGTATATGGAATAGGGTGCTATTTCAGTACACTATAGTATATGGAATAGGGTGCTATTTCAGTACACTATAGTATATGGAATAGGGTGCTATTTCAGTACACTATAGTATATGGAATAGGGTGCTATTTCAGTACACTATAGTATATGGAATAGGGTGCTATTTCAGTACACTATAGTATATGGAATAGGGTGCTATTTCAGTACACTATAGTATATGGAATAGGGTGCTATTTCAGTACACTATAGTATATGGAATAGGGTGCTATTTCAGTACACTATAGTATATGGAATAGGGTGCTATTTCAGTACACTATAGTATATGGAATAGGGTGCTATTTCAGTACACTATAGTATATGGAATAGGGTGCTATTTCAGTACACTATAGTATATGGAATAGGGTGCTATTTCAGTACACTATAGTATATGGAATAGGGTGCTATTTCAGTACACTATAGTATATGCAATAGGGTGCTATTTCAGTACACTATAGTATATGGAATAGGGTGCTATTTCAGTACACTATAGTATATGGAATAGGGTGCTATTTCAGTACACTATAGTATATGCAATAGGGTGCTATTTCAGTACACTATAGTATATGGAATAGGGTGCTATTTCAGTACACTATAGTATATGCAATAGGGTGCTATTTCAGTACACTATAGTATATGGAATAGGGTGCTATTTCAGTACACTATAGTATATGGAATAGGGTGCTATTTCAGTACACTATAGTATATGGAATAGGGTGCTATTTCAGTACACTATAGTATATGCAATAGGGTGCTATTTCAGTACACTATAGTATATGCAATAGGGTGCTATTTCAGTACACTATAGTATATGGAATAGGGTGTTATTTCAGTACACTATAGTATATGCAATAGGGTGCTATTTCAGTACACTATAGTATATGCAATAGGGTGCTATTTCAGTACACTATAGTATATGCAATAGGGTGCTATTTCAGTACACTATAGTATATGCAATAGGGTGCTATTTCAGTACACTATAGTATATACAATAGGGTGCTATTTCAGTACACTATAGTATATGGAATAGGGTGCTATTTCGGCTCAACCTATGACTGTTGTGTCTGATATTTGTGATGTCTCTTCCTGGCGTCGGCCAGGCCTCCTCTCCCTGTTTGTATGACGTCATCTCTTCCTCATTTCAACCCAGTCCAATGGGAGTTATTCCCCTCCCAGCAGGGTATATCTGATCTCATTAGAGACATTCTGTCCCTCTTACTTCTCCATCAGTGAGTGCACTCCCAAAGCCGATGGAAAGACTACCCTGATTTGTGTGTGTGTGTGTTTTGTGTACACGTGCATGTGTGCATGTGAATGTTCAATACTCTATGCAAAGGGGCGGCAGGGTAGCCTAGTGGTTAGAGCGTTGGACTAGTAACCGGAAGGTTGCGAGTTCAAACCCCTGAGCTGACAAGGTACAAATCTGTCGTTCTGCCCCTGAACAGGCAGTTAACCCACTGTTCCCAGGCCGTCATTGAAAATAAGAATTTGTTCTTAACTGACTTGACTGGTTTAATAAAGGTAAATAAACATTGCAAACAGTCACCACTCATGTCTACATTGTGCTTCTGTGTACACAGAGAATAGTAACGCATGTGAATGAAAATAGAAGGGTTCCTCTCCAGGCTCTAGGCTTTTTCTCACGGTAACATTAGAGATGTGTCATTCAGAACCTATTCAGCTTCCCCTTCTTACTCTGAAACCCCTTGCAACTGGCCTTTCTACATGTTCATTATAAAAGATAACCCCATTCACGTGCCATTACCTCAGCATGTTGCTTGTTGTCTCTGTTGTCCCTTCACATCCTGTTTGCTGTTCATTGTGTATTCTCCCCTCCCCCTGACTGCCAGCCTAGACCTTTTCCTTTCACCATCCTCCCATCTCATTGTTTCTCTATTTACGTTCTAGCTCTTCTTCACTCCCTGTGAAGCATACAACCATAACAAGCCCACGCCATGCAGTTTTCTTGTCTGTCTGTCTGTCTGTCTGTCTGTCTGCAGTGGAGACAGAGGCTCCGGTTAACTTGACCTACACCCTGTTGAACGAGACGGAGGAGGAAGCTGGCCGCACCGCCATGGTGTCCTGGGTTTACCCCAATCCCTCCCACATCCAGTACGGTTGGATCACCCTGGTCTTCGAGCTGCAGTACCGACGCATCGCCGAGACCAACAACTGGAAGGTAGAGAGAGAGAGAGGGGGGGGGAGAGAGAGGGGGGGAGAGAGAGAGGGGGAGAGAGAGGGGGGAGAGAGAGAGGGGGAGAGAGAGAGAGAGAGAGAGAGAGAGGAGAGAGAGAGAGAGGGGGGGATAGAGAGAGGGAGAGAGGGGGGGGATAGAGAGAGGGAAAGAGAGAGAGAGGGAGAGAGAGAGAGAGAGGGGGGAATAGAGAGAGGGAGAGAGAGAGAGAGAGAGGTGGGAGATAGAGAGAGAGAGAGGGGTGATAGAGAGAGAGAGAGAGAGAGAGAGAGAGAGAGAGGGAGAGAGAGAGAGAGATAGATAGAGAGGGGGGAATAGAAAGAAGGAAAGAGAGAGTGAGGGGATAGAGAGAGCGAGAGAGCGAGAGAGAAAGAGAGCGAGAGAGAGGGAAATAGAGAGAGAGAGAGAGCACACGAGAGGGAGGGAAAGGGGTTACTAGAGAGATAGAGAGGTAGAGGGGGAAAGAGAGCAGGGGAAAGAGACAGAGAGAGAGACGGAGAGGGACAGATAGAGAGGGAGGGGTAGAGGGGGAAAGAGACAGAGAGAGAGACGGAGAGGGACAGAGAGAGAGGGAGGGGTGTAGGTGCAGTGTTTATCATCAACATTTGAGGGTGTTAAGCGTGTGACGTGGGAAGCATGTCATGTCCGTGATTGATTCTTTAAGAGGAAGATGTGCTTATTTCACAGTTAACAGGGAGTTTGTCTGTTACCCACATTACGACCGATGATCCTGCCTCTTTGTCAGATGAGAGAAGAGAAAGAATAGAAACAAACAGAATTGCAGCAGCTCTCTATGGCTTCATGGTTTAGTCTGGCTGAACGCTGAAAGATCTTTTTTAAACAGTACCACATTATTTCAACAGTATCGGATTTTTAAACTGTCACTTTAACCAGTGTCACACTACTCTATCACCTTCTGGTACCTCTATCCCATGTAGCTCAGTTGGTAGAGCATGGTGCTTGCAATGCCAGGGTTGTGGGTTTGATTCCCATGGGGGACCAGTATGAAAAATGTATGAAAATGTATGTACTCATTACTGTAAATTGCTCTGGATAAGAGCATCTGCTAAATGATGTATGTGTACTGTAACTGCTACTGACAGCTCACTATCGCCCCCTGTGTGTCTGCAGGTGAAGGGCTTGCTGAGAGAGCCTTGTCTGGAGCTGCTGGATCTGCCGGTAGGAGAGTACATTGTCAGGGTGAGATGCCGTTCCCGCAACAACGGCCTCTGGAGCAAGTGGAGCACCCCTCTCCTACTCTGTGTCCCAGTCAAATCTACCCCCGGTAGGGACTCTTAACTGTCTGATGATTCAGTTACTGTCTGCACCTACCCACAGTCAACTCCTAATCTGAAGCATTAGGCTATAACATAACAAAATGTGGAAAAAGAGAAGGGGTCTGAATAGTTTCTGAATGCACTGTTCGTGTGCCGTAAAACACTGCCAAGTGCCTATGAATAGGAAACTGCCAATGTCATATATATCTAAAGTACAGCACAGTGTCTGTACAGTTATATATGCCTGTCACATGTAGTCTATAAGGCCAGTTTCCAGAGTGGTCCTGTTTTCCTAGTAGGATTTGTGATTCTGGAAAAATCCATTAACAAGGTTCTTTGCTTTTGTTTAATTTGCTGACTGACTGAGATTACTGGTCCAATAAGAAGTATGTAGTTATACTTCTCAATGGACCAGTAATCTCAGTCAGTCATTAGACAATGGGTAGGTCAAGGCCTGTTCTCTCTAGTGACCTGTGTGTGTGTGTGTGTGTGTGTGTGTGTGTGTGTGTGTGTGTGTGTGTGTGTGTGTGTGTGTGTGTGTGTGTGTGTGTGTGTGTGTGTGTGTGTGTGTGTGTGTTTGCGTGTGTGTGTGTGACAGTCAGTCTTTCACTACCGTACTGCCTCAGAAACACTGTATTTCCTGACATGGGAAATACATAGAACATTAACTGTCAATTGAACAGCCTTATTCCAGACGGTCATGTTTATTAGCCTCATAAACATATCATGGGTTAATCATTAAAGCAAAAGGTACTGTCAATACAATGTTTATCTCATAAGTGTCCACGTCACTGTAAGTTACATAATGTGCTTCTTCAGGGAAATAAATGGATTTAAACAGTAACTGCTTGTTCCAGTCAGCCTGAGTGTCACTGTTGGAGATGTAATCCTTCTCACGAGGTCCTGCTGTTTGATTTGGGGTTCAGTTCAGTTTCCTACCAGCTGCTGCTCTCAACAAGAGTCGTAAGACCAACCTGGTTAACGGATTAACAGTTTTTAGCGTTCACGCAAATGTCATAAACCTGGATTAACAGTTTTTTGCATTAGTCCAAATGTCATGAACCTGGATTTGAGTTGCTCTGACAACCAAGGCACCTGAGAGGCCCGTTGAAATGTTAAGAGGCTGATGTTTTATAATATGGATTATTTTGATAGCTGAATGATTTTGGCATGTATTTCTTCATGTTTATAAATTGTTGATCTGTGTATTCACCAGAACAGTGCATAGATAAATATATCAGTCTGTTAGAAAAAAATGACAGTGAATGCAGATATCCATAGAGATGGTTAGAGTCATTAACCTCTCGTTTTATCACCCAGGTGCTGTTGCCGTGACGACCCGGCCCCACATCTACTACTGCCGCTCGCCCAACATGGAGGTCTTCACCTGCTGGTGGCATCCCCTTGACATCAACTCCGAGAGTGACGACAACATCACCTACAGCCTCACCTACTCCTTAGAGTACGTACTATTACTGTACAATGCATTTGTATTCAGACCCCTTGATCCACATTTTATTAAGTTACAGCCTTATTCTAAAATGGATTACATTTTTAAAAATCCTGCTCAATCTACACACAATAACCCATAATGACAAAGTGAAAACACAGCTACTTTCAGGTCTCTCCAGAGATGTTAGATCGGGTTCAGGTCCGGGATCTGGCTGGGCCTCTAAAGGACATTCAGAGACTTGTCCCCAAAGCCACTACTGCGTTGTGCTTAGGGTCCTTGTCTTGTTGGAGGTGAACCTTTGCCCCAGTTTGAGGTCCTGAGTGCTCTGGAGCAGGTTTTCGTCAAGGATCTCTCTGTACTTTGCTCTGTTCATCTTTCCCTCAAACCTGACTTGTCTCCCAGTCGCTGCAGATGAAAAACATCCCCGCAGCATGATGCTGCCACCACCATGCTTCACCGTAGGAGTGATGCCAGGTTTCCTCCAGACGTGACGCATGGCATTCAGGCCAAAGAGTTCAATCTTGGTTTCATCAGACCAGAGAATCTTGTTTCTCATTGTCTGAGTCCTTTATATGGCTTTTGGCAAACTCCAAGCTGGCTGCCATGTGCCTTTTACTGTGGTGTGACTTCCGTCTGGCCACTCTACCATAAAGGCCTGATTGGTGGAGTGCTGCAGAGATGCTTGTCCTTCTGGAAGGTTCTCCCATCTCCACAGAGGAACTCTGGAGCTCGTTCAGAGTTACCATTGGGATCTTGGTCACCTCCCAGACCAAGGCCCTTCTCCCCCGATTGCTCAGTTTGGCCGGGCGGCCAGCTCTAGGAAAAGTCTTTGTGGTTCCATACTTCTTCCATTTCAGAACGATGGAGGCCACTGTGTTCTTGGGGACCTTCATTGCTGCATAACTGTTTTGGTTCCCTTCCCCAGATCTGTGCCTCGACGCAATTCCTGTCTCGAAGCTCTACAGACAACTCCTTAGACATCATGGCTTTTATTCTGACATGCACTGGCAACTGTGGGACCTTATATCAACAGGTGTGTGCCTTTCCAAATCATGTCCAATCAATTGAATTTTCCACAAGTGGACTCCAATCAAGTTGTAGAAACATCTCAAGGGCGATCAAAGGAAACTGGATGCACCTGAGCTCAATTTTGAGTCTCGTAGCAAAGGGTCTGAATACTTATGTAAATAAGGTATTTCTGTTTTGTTTTTTTAATGTGCAAAAATGTGTGATTATGGTGTATTGTGTGTAGATTGCTGAGGGATTCTTTTTATTTAATCAATTTAAGAACAAGGCTGTAACCTGACAAAGGTTGGAAAAAGACTTGGGGTCTGAATACTTTCCAAAGGCACTGTATATACACACACCAGGTACTATATACTGTATATATACACACACCAGGTACTATATACTGTTAAATACACACACCAGGTACTATATACTGTATTTATACACACACCAGGTACTATATACTGTATATATACACACACCAGGTACTATATACTGTATATATACACACACCAGGTACTATATACTGTATATATACACACACCAGGTACTATATACTGTATATATACACACACCAGGTACTATATACTGTATATATACACACACCAGGTACTATATACTGTATATATACACACACCAGGTACTATATACTGTTTATATACACACACCGGGTACTATATACTGTATTTATATATATATATACACACCATGTACTATATACTGTATATATACACACCATATACGATATACTATATATATATATTGTACACTCCTTGTTGCAGGATTGGTAGTGAATAAAATTCTGCATTCATTAAAAAACACCTTGAAATACTCTAAGACTAGTTTTTAATTTCAAGTCTTTTTTTCTCAGTAAATGCAGGTATTTTCATTCTATCACATCGTGTAGTAACAATGAACCCTAAGAGATCGTCTTCATTCAAATAAATTAGTTGAGTTGAATTGACCATATCATTCCTTTCTTGTTTGTCACAGAAAGGGGCCGAGGCGTGAGTGTCCAGACTATGTAACGGGCGGCCCCAACAGTTGTCACTTTGACAGCAGCCACACATCCATCTGGACCATATACTGCATGAACGTGATGGCCATAACCTCCCACGGAGTGTTCAGCTCCAAGGACCACTGTCTGGACGTGGCTGATATAGGTATAGGGAGAGATAAATCACTGTCTGGGTGTGGCTGATGATATTGGTACAGGGTGATATAGTTCACTGTCTGGATGTGGCTGATATAGGTACAGGGTGATATAGACCACTGTCTGGATATTGATGATATAGGTACAGGGTGATAGTAACATGCGTTGTTTGAAGGAGACCAAGGCGCAGCGTAATGTATGGTCTTCATATATTTATTTAAATGAGAACCAGCAACAAAATAACAAAGTGAAACCAAAACGAACGTACCGTTCCGTAGGCTACAATAGCTGTACAAAAACAAGATCCCACAACATAGGTGGGAAAAAGGCTGGCGGCTCTGGCAGCTCCTGGCTGGCTGGCGGCTCTGGCAGCTCCTGGCTGACTGGCGGCTCTGACAGCTCCTGGCTGACTGACGACTCTGGCAGGTCCTGGCTGACTGACGGCTCTGGCAGCTCCTGGCTTACTGACGGCTCAGGACAGACTGGCGGCTCCAGCAGCTCCGGACAGACAGGAGACTCTATCAGCTCAGGACAGACGGGAGACTCTAGCAGCCCAGGACAGACGGGAGACTCTAGCAGCTCAGGACAGACGGGAGACTCTAGCAGCTCTGGACAGACGGGAGACTCTAGCAGCTCAGGACAGACGGAAGGCTCTGGCAGCGCTGGAGAGGAGGAAGGCTCTGGCAGCGCTGGACAGGCGGGAGACCCATAGGCAGAAGACGGAGAGACAGCCTGGTGCGGGGGCTGCCACCAGAGGGCTGGTGCGTGGAGGTGGCACTGGATAGACCGGACCGTGCAGGCGCACTGGAGCTCTTGAGCACCGAGCCTGCCCAGCCTTACCCGGTTGAATGCTCCCCGTAGCCCGACCAGTGCGGCGAGGTGGAATAGGCCGCACTGGGCTGTGCTGGCGAACCGGGGACATCATGCGTAAGGCTGTGTTCGCCGGCCCAAAGAGACGCACTGGAGACCAGATGCGTAGAGCCGGCTTCATGGTACCTGGCTCAGTGCCAACTCTAGCCCGGCCGATACAAGGAGCTGGAATGTACCGTACCGGGCTTTGCACCCGCACCGGGGACACCGTACGCTCCACAGCATAACACGGTGCCTGCCCGGTCCCTCTCTCTCTCCGGTAAGCACAGGGAGTTGGCGCAGGTCTCCTACCTGCCTTCGCCACTCTCCCCGTGTGCCTCCACCCCAAGACATTTTTTGGGCTGCCTCTCGGGCTTCCTTCCGCGCCGCCGTGCTGACTCCATTCGCCGGTATCCCTCCTCACACTGCTCCAGAGAATCCCAGGCGTGCTCCGGCACTCTCCTTGGGTCAACCGACCACCTGTCTATCTCCTCCCAAGTAGTAACATAGTCCAGATATCGTTGCCTCTCCTGCTGCTGCTGCCCGTTACCACGCCGCTTGGTCCTCTGTTGGTGGGTGTTTCTGTAACGGCAGATTTCCTCCTCTTCGTCAGCTCTTCCTCATTTCAACCCAGTCCAATGGGAGTTAGTCCCCTCCCAGCAGGGTATATCTGATCCCATCAGACACATTCGGTCCCCTTTACTTCTCCATTACCTCAGCATGTTGCTTGTTGTCTCTGTTGTCCCTCCACATCCTGTTTGCTGTTCATTGTGTATTCTCTCCTCCCCTGACTGCCAGCCTAGACCTTTTCCTTTCACCATCCTCCCATCTCATTGTTTCTCTATTTACGTTCTAGCTCTTCTTCACTCCCTGTGAAGCATACAACCATAACAAGCCCACGCCATGCAGTTTTCTTGTCTGTCTGTCTGTCTGTCTGTCTGTCTGTCTGCAGTGGAGACAGAGGCTCCGGTTAACTTGACCTACACCCTGTTGAACGAGACGGAGGAGGAAGCTGGCCGCACCGCCATGGTGTCCTGGGTTTACCCCAATCCCTCCCACATCCAGTACGGTTGGATCACCCTGGTCTTCGAGCTGCAGTACCGACGCATCGCCGAGACCAACAACTGGAAGGTAGAGAGAGAGAGAGGGGGGGGAGAGAGAGAGAGAGAGAGAGAGACGGAGAGGGACAGAGAGAGAGAGAGACGGAGAGGGACAGAGAGAGAGGGAGGGGTGTAGGTGCAGTGTTTATCATCACCATTTGAGGGTGTTAAGCGTGTGACGTGGGAAGCATGTCATGTGCATGATTGATTCTTTAAGAGGAAGATGTGCTTATTTCACAGTTAAACAGGGAGTTTGTCTGTTACCCACGTTACGACCGATGATCCTGCCTCTTTGTCAGATGAGAGAAGAGAAAGAATAGAAACAAACAACTATGGCTCCATGGTTTAGTCTGGCTGAACGCTGAAAGATCTTTTTTAAACAGTACCATATTATTTCAACAGTATCGGATTTTAAACTGTCACTTTAACCAGTATCTTTCTACTCTATCACCTTCTGGTACCTCTATCCCGTGTTGCTCAGTTGGTAGAGCATGGTGCTTGCAATGCCAGGGTTGTGGGTTTGATTCCCATGGGGGACCAGTATGAAAAATGTATGAAAATGTATGTACTCATTACTGTAAATTGCTCTGGATAAGAGCATCTGCTAAATGATGTATGTGTACTGTAACTGCTACTGACAGCTCACTATCGCCCCCTGTGTGTCTGCAGGTGAAGGGCTTGCTGAGAGAGCCTTGTCTGGAGCTGCTGGATCTGCCGGTAGGAGAGTACATTGTCAGGGTGAGATGCCGTTCCCGCAACAACGGCCTCTGGAGCAAGTGGAGCACCCCTCTCCTACTCTGTGTCCCAGTCAAATCTACCCCCGGTAGGGACTCTTAACTGTCTGATGATTCAGTTACTGTCTGCACCTACCCACAGTCAACTCCTAATTTGAAGCACTGTTATATGACCCATATTACAGTGTTGGCATACGGAATGATCTAGACGTGTGCTGTCTTTGTCCCTTACAGATAAGCTGCTGGCTCTGCTTTTGGTGACCGGTGTTGGGGTCATGTTGTTGCTAGTCATCGGCTTTGGAATTATCCTACAGGGCAAGAGGTAGGGAAGCACACACACACTTAAACAACAATGTAAACAATTATGTAAACATCAAATGCATGTTTGATTTCTTTCAAAGACTTCAGATACAGTGTTTTATTCATCACATAAAGGATGTAAAGGAGATAAATGTGTGCAGGAGTGATCTTGTATCGATATATAAACCCTTCTATATTAAACACACATGCTGTATAGGCTGTAATATCATGAAATATAAATGTAGAAAGTGTATTGATGGTTCTCTCTGATCCCTGTCTTTGGTGTAGGATAAAAGCATTCCTTCTGCCTCCAATTCCCAAACCACGCATCAGAGGCATCAATCCCATGCTTCTGAAGGTAAATACACACACACATACTCAAACACACACACGCACACGCACACACACACACACACACACACACACACACACACACACACACACACACACCAGCCTGGTGACTTATAACAACTCACTGTTCACTCAAGCTTCACTGAGTCATTTGTTGTTTTTGTTTTTTTTATCCATCAATCCCCTTCTTATCTTCTCTAACCCCTCCCCTTCCTATCCCCTATCTTCTCTAACCCCTCCCCTTCCTATCTTCTCTACCCCCTCCCGTTCCTATCTTCTCTTTCCCCTCCCCTTCCTATCTTCTCTGTCCCCTCCCCTTCCTATCTTCTCTGTCCCCTCCCCTTCCTATCTTCTCTTTCCCCTCCCCTTCCTATCTTCTCTGTCCCCTTCCCTTCCTATCTTCTCTATCCCCTCCCCTTCCTATCTTCTCTTTCCCCTCCCCTTCCTATCTTCTCTATCCCCTCCCCTTCCTATCTTCTCTATCCCCTCCCCTTCGTATCTTCTCTAACCCCTCCCCTTCCTATCTTCTCTATCCCCTCACCTTCATTTCTCCTTTTTTCCTCCCTCCTTTTCGTCTTTCTCCTTCCTCCTTCTCTCTCAGAAAGGGGGCTTTGATGAGATCAACCGTCACTTCATCTCCTTCCATGGCTATAAGCCCCCAAGCTACAGCGAGGAGGAGGTCTGGGACTCTGTCAGCATGGACGACAACCAGTCTCTCCAGGATCCCCCGGGGGCCCTAGCAGTCCAGAAGGAGGATTATGATATGGCCATCCACAGCCAACTACTGGTCCAGACCACCTCCAGCCACGCCCCTTATACTCCAGTCCCCGTCTCATACACCCCAGTCCCCGCCCCTTACTGTCAGGCTCCAGTGGAAGCCTTCCCGACCCCGTGGGAATGGCCAACAGCAAACCCCGACCAGCCAGAACTTCTGGTCTTCCCGGGCACTGACTACAGCATGATGGTGGATCCCACCCCTGTCCCGCCTTCGGACCAGCAGGCCCCACCCCCATCATCCACCCAGGGCTTCTACACGTGCGTGAACATGCTGGGTGACAACGGACAAGTGCATCTGGTGCCCTGCCTGCCCAACCACCTAAAACACAGCCCCTACGTACAGCTGGAGGAGGAGCTAGAGGAAGGAGGGCTGGAGAAGAGAAGCCAGTTAGATGACTACCTGGCTAAGAAGATGGAGGCAGTAGCCAACGGGAGTGCTCTGGGAGAGACAGTGGTAGAGACAGAGATGGAGACAGAGTGTGTGGAGCAGAGTGAAGTGGCTGTGCCCTTACTGCCTGGAACCACTGGCACACAGGGCAACATGGTGTGACCAGTTAGCACACACATTCACTCGCACACACACACACACACACACACACACACACACACACACACACACACACACACACACACACACACACACACACACACACACACACACACACACACAGCAACAGGAATTACTCCAGGCTAAAATGAGGATGTTAACTCATGGATGGACCTTTTTATATACCTCCTTAATATACTAACATAATGATGTGTTTTTGTGAGTGCACCGGCCTGGGACATGAGTCCTTTGTGTCTACCCCCCCCTCCCTTGCCTGCCAAATGACAGTGACACTGCTGGACAGACACTGCTGCCACCTCCATTCACTGCTGATATGGCAGGGACCATGTTCTGACTACATTCTCTCTGCGGGGAATCAGAGATGAAGCATTTGACTGTGAGGTTTTCTTTCAGAGCAGAGCCAAGGTCGGGATACAAGATGGATTCCTTTTGACGCAGAAAATCTGACAAGATGAAAAAAAAAAACTTGCAAAGTGTCTTGAACAATAACAATAGATTCTCTGTAGAACTACAACTGTTGTTGTGTGGACTGAGTCACTGAAAGGTCAATATACTCACCTGTTCTTCGGTCCAATCTTGTTAGAAAATAATGCCTGCGAACTCTCTTGTTGTTGGATGTAGAATTAATGACCAACCATTCTGTGAAAGACGCTTCGATTTTTAACAGTCAGGTTTTAGGGCTCTGTGAACTCATTTCATTGGATTTCGGTGAAAAGTTTGACGAATGCAAGAATAGCAGTTGTACTTCACTGAGACCAGGCATAGCCGTTCTGAGGCCCTGGCAGAAGTTAGCCTGCATTTAGAGAACAGTGGAGCACACCAAAGATCTGAACACCCAGACCAAGAGAGCAGTACACTTCTTCAAATATAAATGCAGAGAGAAATTATTGTAATTATTAGAATGAATGAATTACAGAGGAAATACTTTAATATATCAAATGCACTATTGACGAGAAATATAACGAGGCAATGTTATAATAATAATAATAATGATAACAGTAAAGTACACTTAGAAAGTGAACAGTCTGGGTTCAATCCATGAACTAAATCCCAGATTTAACTGTATGCTTCATACTCAGGAACTCAACCAAGCATACAGTAGTTAGTCAACCCAGTAAAGGTGCAATCTACTTTCAGTCCCGTGTGACGGCACAACCAAGCATACAGTAGTTAGTCAACCCAGTAAAGGTGCAATCTACTTTCAGTCCCGTGTGACGGCACAACCAAGCATACAGTAGTTAGTCAACCCAGTAAAGGTGCAATCTACTTTCAGTCCCGTGTGACGGCACAACCAAGCATACAGTAGTTAGTCAACCCAGTAAAGGTGCAATCTACTTTCAGTCCCGTGTGACGGCACAACCAAGCATACAGTAGTTAGTCAACCCAGTAAAGGTGCAATCTACTTTCAGTCCCGTGTGACGGCACAACCAAGCATACAGTAGTTAGTCAACCCAGTAAAGGTGTCAACCCAGTAAAGGTGCAATACTTTCAGTCCCGTGTGACGGCACAACCAAGCATACAGTAGTTAGTCAACCCAGTAAAGGTGCAATCTACTTTCAGTCCCCAGTAAAGGTGACGGCACAACCAAGCATACAGTAGGGAGTCAACCCAGTAAAGGTGCAATCTACTTTCAGTCCCGTGTAACGGCACAACCAAGCATACAGTAGTTAGTCAACCCAGTAAAGGTGCAATCTACTTTCAGTCCCGTGTGACGGCACAACCAAGCATACAGTAGTTAGTCAACCCAGTAAAGGTGCAATCTACTTTCAGTCCCGTGACGGCACAACCAAGCATACAGTAGTTAGTCAACCCAGTAAAGGTGCAATCTACTTTCATCCCGTGTGACGGCACAAACATACATACAGTTGGGAGTCAAAACTTGTTTTCCTTTTCTTGAAATTTTGGTCAGAAATGAAACTACAATTGCATAGTTAGTCAACATTTATAAAGGTGCAGCCTTCACTATCAGTCTACATGTGCTCTGATTATTAACCATGCTGGATTTGAAAGCAGTAGTTAGTCAACCCAGTAAAAAGGTGCAAAGAAAAGAGCTACTTTCAGTCCCGTGATTTTTACATAGACAAATGAGGCAAGCATACAGTAGTTAGTCAACCCAGTAAAGGTGCAATCTACTTTCAGTCCCGTGTGAAACAGTAGTTAGTCAACCCAGTAAAGGTGCACATGTGAATTTGAAAGATTTTTACATAACACTCTCTCAGAAAAAGAGAGGAGGCTAAAGAAAAGAGCTTCTTCTGAAGTTGATCTACTTTAAGTCCCTAATGTTATGACAGGAACAAACATACATACACTCAAAACTTGTTTTCCTTTTCTTGAAATTTTGGTCAGAAATGAAACTACAGATTGCATTTTTGGTAACATTTATAATTTTCGGTCTGTAAAACAGCCTTCACTATGCAGTGCTACATGTGCTCTGATTATTAACTACATGCTGGATTTGAAAGCACTTATTTACCAGAACATAACACTCTCTCAGGGGAGAAAAGAGAGGAGGCTAAAGAAAAGAGCACTGTGATCATTTGATTGATTTTTACATAGAAAATGATGCGACCAGAGTCTGAGGCCCTAGGGAGAAAACACATCTTCTGAAGTTGACAAACAATGGTTAAAGTGTCTAATGTTATGTACAGGAACAAGACATTTTCACCACACCCACATACTTGAGTAGATGTGTTTTTCACAGTGATTTCTTCATAAAATCTTCTTTGACAAGCTTTCCTGGTGAATAGGAGGGCATGTATTTAGAAAATGGAGACTTTTATAATGACAAAAGTAAGACACTCCCAGTTTCTAGGAAGATAACCTTGAAGGTGTGTGGATGGCAGTCTAATATTTTCAGAGGATTTTAACACTAAATATATGCATTGTTTTCTGAAAGAAACATGGAGAAACAAATAATATGCATCACCTGTGAAATAAACCAGTCTCAGAGCATTTGAAATGTCGGGGTTCAGTTTAATAACATCCCTGGGATGGACAGTTCATTAGCCATATAACACACTGGATAACGATGATAACACACACAGTACGAGATGATGCAACGATTAGCTTAAATACTCTGTACTAAAACACTGTGTTCCTATTACACTGGCCCTATGGATGGACCTTGGTTAGTCTGTTACACTGGCCCTATGGATGGACCTTGGTTAGTCTGTTACACTGGCCCTATGGATGGACCTTGGTTAGTCTGTTACACTGGCCCTATGGATGGACCTTGGTTAGTCTGTTACACTGGCCCTGTGGATGGACCTTGGTTAGTCTGAAACACTGGCCCTGTGGATGGACCTTGGTTAGTCTGTTACACTGGCCCTGTGGATGGACCTTGGTTAGTCTGTTACACTGGCCCTGTGGATGGACCTTGGTTAGTCTGTTACACTGGCCCTGTGGATGGACCTTGGTTAGTCTGTTACACTGGCCCTGTGGATGGACCTTGGTTAGTCTGTTACACTGGCCCTGTGGATGGACCTTGGTAAGTCTGTTACACTGGCCCTGTGGATGGACCTTGGTTAGTCTGTTACACTGGCCCTGTGGATGGACCTTGGTTAGTCTGAAACACTGGCCCTATGGATGGACCTTGGTTAGTCTGTTACACTGGCCCTGTGGATGGACCTTGGTTAGTCTGTTACACTGGCCCTGTGGATGGACCTTGGTTAGTCTGTTACACTGGCCCTGTGGATAGACCTTGGTTAGTCTGAAACACTGGCCCTATGGATGGACCTTGGTTAGTCTGAAACACTGGCCCTATGGATGGACCTTGGTTAGTCTGTTACACTGGCCCTGTGGATGGACCTTGGTTAGTCTGTTACACTGGCCCTGTGGATGGACCTTGGTTAGTCTGTTACACTGGCCCTGTGGATGGACCTTGGTTAGTCTGTTACACTAGCCCTGTTGATGGACCTTGGTTAGTCTGTTACACTGGCCCTGTGGATGGATCTTGGTTAGTCTGTTACACTGGCCCTGTGGATGGACCTTGGTGAGTCTGTTTTACGTGTTGGTACATTTTTAAGGTTTAAATGACAGATGTTTTTAATGTCTCTTTCTTGGTTTTTCTCGCTCCCCCCCTCTCTATGAAGTCAGGTGGTTTCTCTACCATCAGTAGTCCTGTACAGTGCTTTTCTCTGTGTTGTCATACTGTTCTGTTCACTGTTGTACTCTGCTGTGCCGCTTCAAGTGTGTGCCTTGACTTGACTGTGTGGAACTCTCCTGTCCTTATAATTGCTCACACTGGTAGACTGAAATTATATATTTTTCTTACGAGACACACACACACACACACACACGATAACACAGACAACAGCGGTATTTGTGAAGGCCATATAGGACACGTAGAAGCAGTCAGGTCAAATTGTTTCTATTCTGTACATTGGATATGTTGTGGTGGGTGAGTTATGTTGTTTGTTTTGGAAGCTATGTCCCCTGCTGCAAGATCTTTCCCATGCAGTGAATAAAGCCTACTGCTGACCTGTCTCCACTTCAGCCTCGTCCATTCTCCTGAACACTCTCACACACGGACACACCACTACCTCTGATCGACTCTGGCAGGAATTCCCTAGTAGCGAGTGTTGCACTTCACTGAAAGCTAAAATAGCCATCATCTATCACAGCTGGGATTCAAATATTTAAAGGGCAGATGCGATTCCATGTCATTATCCAATGAAAATGTCAGTGAAATGCCAACCTGTCGACAGAAAACTGTATGTGTGTCTCTCTCTGTATTTGTGTGTGTGTGCGTGTGTGTGTACTGTACCAGTCAAAAGTTTGGACACTTCTTTATTTTTACTAATTTCTACATTGTAGAATAATAGACATCAAAACTATGAAATAATACATATGGAATCATGTAGCAACCAAAAAAGTGTTAAACAAATCCAAATATATTTGAGATTCTACAAAGTAACCACCCTTAGCCTTGATGACAGCTTTGCACACTCTAGGCATTCTCTCAAACAGCTTTCATGAGGTAGTCACCTGGAATGAATTTGGTCTCCGTGAGGTTGTGGCCCATCTGCAGTGGGCCTGGGATCCTTACTTTTAAAGTTTCTTCAAGTGCAGTCGCAAAATACATCAATTGCTATGATGAAATTGGCTCTCATGTGGACTGCCACAGGAATGGAAGACCTGCTGCAGAGGATAAATTCCTTTGAGTTACCAGTCTCAGAAAATGCAGCCCAAATAAATGCTTCACAGAGTTCAAGGAACAGACACATCTCAACATCAACTGTTCAGAGAAGGCTGTGAATCAGGCCTTCATGGTCGAATTGCTGCAAAGAAACCACTACTAAAGGACACCAAAAGGTGAAGAGACTTGCTTGGGCTAAGAAACACGAGCAATGGACATTGGACCGCTGGAAATTTGTCCTTTGGTCTGATGAATCCAAATTTGAGATTTTTGGTTCCAACCGCTGTGTCTTTGTGAGATGCAGAGTACATGTGTGGTTCTCACCATGAAGCATGGTGAAGGAGGTGTGATGGTGTGGGGGTGCTTTGCAAGTGACACTCTGTGAATTATTTAGAATTCAAGGCACACTTAACCAGCATGGCTACCACAGCATTCTGCAGCGATATGCCATCCCATCTGGTTTGCGCTTACTGAGACTATAATTTGTTTTTCAACAGGACAATAACCCAAACACACCTCCAGGCTGTGTAAAAGCTATTTGACCAAGACGGAGAGTGATGGAGTGCTGCATCAGATGACCTGGCCTCCACAATCACCCGACCACAACCCAATTGAGATGGTGTGAGATTAGTTGGACCGCAGAGTGAGGGAAAAGCAGCCAACAAGTGCTCAGCATATGTGGGAACTCCTTCAAGACTGTTGGAAAAGGGGGTTCCGGTGACACAACTTAGGAAATGGCTGCCTAGTTTTTCACACTGCACATTGGTTGGGTATCCCCCCCCCCTAAATTCAAGTATTTACTCTGAGCATTGTAATAACTTACGCAAAATGGAAAGGGGAAAATAGGTTAAGGTCACGGAGCTACAACAACAGCCCGTAACAAGACAGCAGAAGATATAATCGTCGATGAACCCAAGATGGCTAATGCTAGCGCAAGTAAGATAGCAGCAGCAAAATAACCCTCATTTCGTGAGGTGATAAAGGAGGAATTGCGCGAGGCGCTCACAGGCTCACGAGAGGAACTTCGAGAAGATGTAAGAAAATAACTAAATGAGTTCAAGAAGGACATTAACCAGAAACTTGGAGAAAACAAAGAAGAACTTCACAGCATATCTACAAGAATGGGTGTTAGGAATTTTATGAATAATGACTAAACAATATCCCCATTTTAAATAGAACTGTAATTAAGTCAACTTATATTCTGTTTTATTATATCTGATTAACAATATGAATTCATGAGTGAGGGATTGTGGAGCCTGAAACAGGGGGTAATTACATTAAATAAATACCATTCCAGCCAGGTTGGAAAAGATTGGAAGTGTTGTTTTTTAAGTAAGCAGAAAGGGTAATTAACATATGGTTGAACCGACTCAACTTAGCTCTGGAATGTTCAGATAAAGCAGTATGTGTCTTCTTAGGTCTTCCATTAGCTGGAACTGTCTGCTGAATGGTGATGGATGAAAACTTCAGGAGGTTTATCTCGAATGAACTTTTGAACTGTTGGGAGAAAGAATATTTTATGACCTATGACATCATATTTTGTATATAAACTGTTGTTCGTGGTTACATGGCAGCGCGCTCCGAGAATAAATACTATTATCTATTTTTGATAAGACTGGTCTCTGTCTATTTTATACAAATAAGAATCTTACAAATTCTCATAAAATAGACTAAGTGAATTCAATTAATGAAAACATATTGGAATAATGACATTATACTAACAATTGCTCATTCGAGCCCGGATATCCAAGAGCTGCCTCTGTCGTCCAAAGGTAGTAGCCGAAAACCTTGCACGGGCGGGTCTAGTCCCATTATTTAAAGACCTGGCCTCTGAATTGAGGTTAAAGGTCTAAGGTCGACAGAGAAGGTGACGGAATCGAACCGGCATTGCTTTTCCCAGTCTACAGGACGACGGTAAATAGTCTTTATTCTCAAATTTGGGAGGAATGATGTAAGTTATCTTTGATTTGATGTTCTAAAAATGTTTAGAATTGATAAATAATAGGAGCTTCGCTATTCCAAACAGATGTGTTGGGTTACCTGTATGACCAATATACAAGGATTGTGTGTGACAGGTCTGAAATTACCTGTGGTAAGGTGCACTACCGTAAAAAAAATAAAACTTAATAAATCCTGGTTTTGCAAGCAGAAGGGTTATTAAGGGTGGGATATAGTACGTTTTGTTAGATAGGACGGTCGTTTTGTACAAATAGGATAGCCATTAATTCAAAAGACATACCTAAATAAAGTTTTAACCTAAGTAGTCTATCTGTTTATGGGAAGTAGTCTGACTATTAAAAGTAGCGGATAGATATACTAAAACAGGTGAGGATAAATTAGGATTGGTGAGAAGGCAGGGTAATCATAGGCGAACGGAATGACTGAACCTATTCAATCCTGAAAGAAATAATATCCAAAAGAGTGGGAGAGAAACTTAAAAATAGCGAAGTGAGATTGGTTTAACCAGGGATGTATGTCCCCTGGGTAATAACTGATAGATGTGGAAGTGAGATCTAATGTCCGATCATAGCAAAGCTATAGATAAGTTTCCAGGGAAGAGAATCATATAATTCCATACACATAGATTGTAACTAGGTAACGGTAAACAGCACATACATAGATCGTAGAAATACACACACATAGAAGGTAAAAAAAATAGAAAGGCATAGATAAGTGATTAAATACCATAGCTACTAGTAACGGCAAGGATTTAACTAGCAATGGGCAGTAAATCCTCAAAGGAGGTCCCGGAATTAACGGGAGATGAAAAATAATGCAGGGAAGAGATAAGAGGAACACTTATTTTGGCCCGACATGGAGGAGTAAGTTTAAAGAAGGAAATCAGCAAGGGAAAAATGATGTGCCTGTGAGATAGGTTCATTTGCAAGTCAAGAGTCATAAGGAACGATAATTCGCTCACGAGTGAGACCTAATAACCTAATAACTCAAGTCACAATAGTAAATATTCCTAAATTCTGATAGAGGAGAGCGAGATTAATGAGAATCCTTGCTGAGGAAAAACTTGGGCTTTTAAATTAGGGCTATTTTTGTTGTCTTGGTGCCGGAGTTACGAATACAGACAATTGTAAATCTTGCCTGCAACGCGAGAGGCCCGGGTTCAGTTCCCAGTAAGTGCTTTGACTAAAATCAGAGTTTTTGATTGTAATTAAACTAATTGTATGTTTTGCCGAGAAAAATATGGTCGCTAGTGTTTGTATAAGATATACATGGAACTTTTTTAATGGATTGTTTAGGTTAAATTAAGTGACTAATTTATTTAAAATGTAAAAAATAACAAAGTGGATTTTGAGGTAAGACGTCTGTTCACTAAATGATCTGTTTGAATAATGTATTGGGAATGGAGTCGTAATTAAAATGCGGTATCAAAGAAGAGACAGTTACTTAAATGTAATGAATTCTAAATAATAATGAAGAGAAAATTACGACAGATTTGTGCCCATCGAAATGTTCTTATAAATTTAGCGAATTGAGAGATGAGAGATATTGATTGATGTTGTAAGTTCTATTCAAGATCCAACAGATGTGATAAATTAGGTTTGGTTTATCGAACCCGTACTACTGCTGCTGCAGACAGCCAACAATAATTTGTCGCTGCGGCCTGGGAATGGACTCAGCGCCTGTTGATGACATCACTCACAAGGCACTTTTGTCGCCACGGCAATGAGGTGGTGACTGAGGGTGACAGAGAAAATTGTTTGTGTCATTTAGAAGGAAAATGCGTGCATTATTGCTTTGAGTCACTTTTCAGAATTTGATAAAAATTTGGAAATACATTTTTAAAAGTAACTGTATGTCGTCAGGGTAGTCAGAAAAGATGCTAATACTAGCAACAGATTCGCTAGGTGGGCATCATTGATTTGTGGCATTCATTGGACTATATTTGGCTGTAAGAAAGGGAGATCTGAATGTTTGAATTGTAAAAAACTGTGATAATGTATTCTAATGGTAATTGATTCTTGGTTTGTTTATTTGGTTACTGGTTATGGTAGATGTTAGGTGTTGATTTTACTTAATTAAACATTGTATTATCTGATGTATGAGTAGGATTCCTTCTTCCGGGACGGATGGAAGTTATCTTAAATATGTAAATTGAAGGAGCCATGGGAGAATACGTTTACATTTTTATTAAATACCTGGGATTAAATGACTGATTTCTTACACTGAGAAATGTACCATATTTGCGACAGAGGGAAAAAGTATTACATTTAGATAATAATGTTATCAGGTTAATTGTATCTAAGGGTAGCATGTTCACTTAAGTATAGATATACATTGACGTTAATTAAAACTTATGATTAATGATATGAGGTAAAGAGGAATTATCATTAGGTTTGGTTTATAGTTCACTTTAGAGTTTCTGAATCGATGTAGTATAGTGAATGCTAGTTTGGCGTTTTGTGTTTTTTCTGGGAGAATTGGAGTTTTATTGACTCTCTTTTGGATGTTTCCTGGGACTATAATCTTGGGGAGAGTTGGTGAGATTGAGGCCATTAACGACCAAATTGAAAAGGGCCTGGAAGTTTTTTTGTTTTTTTTCATTAAGGTTTGCAAATATACACACATAAAACATTTGTTAGGACTATTTGTTTTAGTGCAAAGGTATTTTAGAGGGGCACGCTCACATATGGAGTTTTATGCGTTTTAATTACACAAGTGATTTTTTTTTATTTTAAGGATAAAGGGTTCTTTAATATGTCTAATGTGGTATGGAACATGACTATAAAAGGGTGGTATGACCTTTGACCTTATCATGGCTATCTCTTGGGGTCTGATCAGCCTCAGGGGAGGGCCATTTGGATAATGAATTTGTGGTCATTTGGAATACTAGTTTTAAGGTAAAGTAATTATAAATTATATTCCTGATACACCATGAACCCCGAGAAGGCCAGAGGTTAATATTGACACATAGTTAGACAATGAGGATTTAGTATTAACCAAGCATAAGAGATCACTTGATCTGGAAAACAGGAAGTGAGAGTGGGATTGGGAAGGATGTCTCAGTGGAGTTCTATGCAGACCAAATGGGGCCTCTGACTCCTTGGCAGTTTAGGACTAAGAGCAGCCATTATGGAAGACATCTATGCAAGTCCCTGTGTAGTTCATGAAAACAGGTTATAGCTCACATCATGTGAGAGGGCTACATAAATCTACATACCCAGTATGGAAGAAGATGGAGTGTAGTGAAAGTAAGGGTTTCAGTTGATAACCTAGTGCATTCCAGGGATAGAGCAGATGATAGCTCTATAGTCAGCCAGAATACAAGCAGGGTCCCTGACAAAGCAGATACTGACCGTGGAGTTGTCCAGAGCCAAGAGCCGGTGTGGATAGTTCAGATGAAAGATCTTAAGGAAGTAATTGAGATGGAAACTGGTTATGGGGATTCTAACCTATGGTTAGAATGGATTCAGTATGAAGCAGATCAGTAGCGAAAGAAGAATGTTAGGCCTGCGTTGCGTTAATAACATATATTTGAACTAAGGATTAATGACACATTGACAACGGGGTGACAGAAGGGCATATCAAGGGGAGGATTCATGACATGCAAGCATGACCGATATAGTTTTCACTTGTAATTAACCGATGTGTATAAGCTACGAAATAGGCGCCCTTATTATTTTCGGTTCCACCAGGTCTTGTTTGTGACTACGGGGCAAGACAAGGCTGTAATCTTTCACCCACACCCTTCTCCTTGTACCTCGAACCATTGGCACAGGCATTAAGACAGGACCCAACTTTAGAGGGAGTAACAATAAGAGGCAGTGAACATAAAATATGCATGTATGCTGATGACGTTCTGTTATTCCTTAAAGACCCAGGCTCAAGTGTACCTGGATTGATGGATGTTTTATATACATGTGGAACATATTCAGAGTATGTGCTTAACGTACACAAGACCCAAGCCCTAGTATATAATTATACCCCACAGCAAGAGCAGGTATAACTTCCACTGGACCTTTTCATCCATTAAATATCTTGGAGTATATCTACCAAAAGATACACCCAAACTTTGACATGAATTACGATCACATCAACAAGAAAATATATGATGACCTAGACAGGTGGATTCACTTCTCTTAGATCTTAGTGGTAGAATTGAAACAATCAAAATGAACATCCTGCCGAGGTTACTGTATTTGTTCCAATCACTGCCCATAGAAATCCTGCCTAAACAGTTTAGGTATAAACGGATATCAAGGTTTATCTGGAACAGGAAGAGACCAAGAACTAGATATACAACCTTACAATTACCAAACAACTGTGGGGGTATGGCCTTACCAAACCTAAAAGATGATTATGTGTCAGCCCATTGAGACCTCTGGTGTGTTGGTGCAATTCAGAATACGAATCCAAATGGAAAGACATGGAGACTACGCTGACAGAGATACTCATACAGTCAGTTTAGGGAAATAAGGACATGGTAATAAAAATATACAGTAGACAAAATCAGTGGATGCATTTCTCTCTAATTAATTTCTTTGTACTTGGTTGAAATACCTGATAACTTACACAATAGAGAAAAGTACCTCTTGAAGGTCTTACTGGCATCCAGTAAAAAGACTATCACTAGGAAATGGCTACAAAAAAACCCTCCCACAGTGACACAATGGATAGACATTGTAAAAGAAAGACACCGCATGGAGCATATGACCTTTGAACACAAGAGGAGAGAGGTCAGGAATACTGGGAAAATGCATTTCGTACTTGAAAAAGGTCTAATTCAAAGATGTCAATTTAACTAATATGATGAAGGTATGACGTGCACTGTAACTGACAGATCTTTTTTGTTGTTCTTTTATTTTACTTTATTTGTACTTTCGTTGTGTTCCTACAATAAAAACAAAGTATATAACTTTTTTTAAGACTGTTGGAAAATCATTCCAGGTGAAGCTGGTTGAGAGAATGCCAAGAATGTGCAAAGCTGTCATCAGGGCAAAGGGTGGCTACTTTGAAGAATCTCAAATATAAAATATATTTTGATTCATTTAACACTTTTTTTGGACACGACATGATTCCATATGTGTTATTTCATAGTTTTGATGTCTTCACTATCATTCTACAATGTAGAAATTAGGAAAAATAAAGAAAAACCCTTGAATGAGTAGGTGCGTCCAAACTTTTGACTGGTATTGTATATGTGTGTGTCTTGGTGTGTGTTAGTGTCTCTGTGTGTGTGTTTCTGTGTGTATCTCTGTGTGTGTGTGTGTGTGTGTGTGTGTGTGTGTGTGTGTGTGTGTGTGTGTGTGTGTGTGTGTGTGTGTGTGTGTGTGTGTGTGTGTGTGTGTGTGTGTCTATGTGTGTGTCTCAGCGTGTGTCTCTGTGTGTCCTTAGGTAGGTGTAAGAGCCCGACCCAGTGACTTCTCTTCTCGCCTACATTCTCTCTCTCTATATATATATATTTAGAGCCAGACACATTGTCAGCTGGAGATAACTAGACTGCAGACCCCCTAAATAGAATGACAATCAAACACACACACACACACACACAAATAATAACAGATTTATAAGACAAATCAGACGTGCATCCATTGTCCATCTAAATAAACAGGTATTTGTGTGTGTTTAACCAATTGCTGCACCTTTGTATGTGGACTTGGCTGGACAGGGTTAAGGGTGGGGGAGGGGGCGGCAGATAGGGTTGGGGACTCACAGGGTTAATAATGTTCCTCTGAGAGAAGCTGTGGTGATGTCACAGGGGTGTAAGGTGTCAGGGGGAGTGTCCACAAAGGGGTAAGGGTGGGGGAGGGGGCGGCAGATAGGGTTGGGGACTCTCTTATAAGTGTGGTTTAGGTCTCTCTCTCGGCCCCCTACAATCCCACAGTCCCAACGTCCTGACAGTGAAAGGCGGACCACAGCTAAAACCAGCTCAGGTAAGAGACAACGTCTGAGGTTAAGGGTCGAGGTTAGGTTCACCTTTGTGGGGGGAGGGGAGATTACGGGACAGAACTGTGGTATCTTCACCCTCTTGTCACTGCTCTGTCACACCACTGGGCCTGAAGGCTCTGTGCAGCTGTCCTTGTTGCTAAAAATAAATACTCAGGCTGACATACACACACACAAAACACATACATACGCACATTCATGCTTTCAGTATAATCTCAGATGATTGCAGTTTTTCAGATGTGACAGTAAGTGACTGCCTGTTGACTATCAGTAGGGTTAAGAGTGATGAAGCATACGTACCTCATCATATTTATTGGGTTTATGTGATGAACAGTTGATACAGCCCTTTTCATCTCTCTAGTCTGTCATGATCCACAAATGGAGGCTGTGTGTCTTAGATGTTTATGTGGCTGTGAAGAAATAGCAATATGTTAGAATGATGCACTTCTTATGAGGCAAGGTTAACACTTAATGTTATGGTAATGACAGAGACATTCAGGTTTCCTTTATGTTATGGTAATGATAGAGACATTCAGGCTTTAATGTTATGGTAATGTCAGAGACATTCAGGTTTCCTTAATGTTATGGTAATGAGAGACATTCAGATTTCCTGGAACATTTTTCCAGGATCAAGAACTAGATTTTTTTTTGAAAGAGTAATGTCTGCTTTCATAACACACATAATTGTGTTTGGGAATCCAGTGAAAACACAGTAACTATCAACCATATTCTGTGTGTATGTGTCTGAAATAGTTTGTGTTTTGTCCATTAGTACATTCCTTGAATTCTAATCTGAGCTTGTTTCACCAATGAATTTCCTCTGTGAATCAGAGGAATTTCTGTTTCCCCACATCCTTGAAGAGAAGAAAGGAAGGATTGCGTTGCCATGGCGTCAACAAGCGAGGGCGATCAGACGGTGCCTGATGGAGAGAGAGAAAAGGAGGCGACTAAGGTCAAATCTATTCAGTCCCACTATCTCCGCTGTCCCTCCCCAAGCAGGTAAGCATACGTGGAGACCCACTGTTCTTGTAGTTCAGTAATGGGAAATGACCCACCCAGGGCTGTCACGGCTGTTGAAGGAACTGGACCAAGGTGCAGCGTGATGAGCGTACATTTTCTCTTTTATTCGAAATGACGCCGAAAAAAACATAAACAATACAAAACAAACCGTGACGCTTCAGGCTATGTGCCATCAAACAAAGTTAACTTCCCACAAACACAGGTGGGAAAAAGGGGACCTAAGTATGGTTCCCAATCAGAGACAACGATAGACAACTGTCCCTGATTGAAAACCATACCCGGCCAAAACATAGAAATAGAAAATCATAGAAACACAAAACATAGAATGCACACTCCAACTCACACTCTGACCAAACCAAAATAGAGACATAAAAAGGATCTCTAAGGTCAGGGCGTGACAATGGCTCTAATAGTGTGTTAAATACATGTATTGTCCAACTTCAATTCAGCTTCCAAGCACAATTTCGTCAATTTGTATAGAGTATAGCCATGTCAATTTTATAGCATATAGAATGTCTTTCATCAGAAGTGCTCACAAGAACTGATTACTACTGTCACACACTATGATGCACACTAGACCTGGATCAAATACATACAGTTGAAGTCGGAAGTTTACATACACCTTAACCAAAAACATTTAAACTCAGTTTTCCACAATTCCTGACATTCATCCTAGTAGAATTCCCTGATTTATGTTAGTTAGGATCACCACTTTATTTAAAGAATATGAAATGTCAGAAAAATAGCATAGAGATTGACTTATATCAGCTTTTATTTCTTTCCTCACATCCCAGTGGGTCAGAAGTTTACATACACTCAAATAGTATTTGGAGGCATTGCCTTTAAATTGTTTAACTTGGGTCAAACATTTTGGGTAGCCTTCCACAAGCGTCCCACAATAAGTTGGGTGAATTTTGGCCCATTCCACCTGACAGAGCTGGTGTAACGGAGTCAGGTTTGTAGGCCTCCTTGCTCGCACACGCTTTTCAGTTCTGTCCACAAATGTTCTATAGGATTGAGGTTAAGGCTTTGTGATGGCTACTCCAATACCTTGACTTTGTTGTCATTAAGCCATTTTGCCACAATTTTGGAAGTATGCTTAGGGTCATTGTCCATTTGGAAGTGTCACGACTTCCGCCAAAGTCGGTTCCTCTCCTTGTTCGGGCGGCATTCAGCGGTCGACGTCACCGGTCTTCTAGCCATCGCCAATCCACCTTTCATTTTCCATTTGTTTTGTCTTGTTTTCCCACACATCTGGTTCCTCCATGTCTGTGTGTGAAATTGTTTCATGTATAGTGCTTGTGCACTCTGACTGGTTCACGACGGGATATTTTGTACCAATATTTTGTTGTTCTGGGTACCGTTGGTTTTGCTTATTAAACTGCTCCGGTTATTACACAGTTCTGCTCTCCTGCGCCTGACTTCCCTGCAGCCAGTCACGCGCCCCTTACAGGAAGACCCATTTGCGACCAAGCTTTAACTTCCTGACTGATGTCTTGAGATGTTGCTTCAATATATCCACAGAAATTTCCTCCTTCATGATGCCATCTATTTTGTGAAGTGCGCCAGGCCCTCCTGCAGCAAAGCACCTCCAGAACATGATGATGCCACCCCCATGCTTCACGGTTGGGATGGTGTTCTTCGGCTTGCAAGCCTCCCCCTTTTCTTCCAAACATAACGATGGTCATTATGGCCAAACAGTTCTATTTTTGTTTCATCAGACCAGAGGACATTTCTCCAAAAAGTACGATCTTTGTGCATTTTCAAACCGTAGTCTGGCTTTTTTATGATGGTTTTGGCAGGTAGTTTCTTCCTTGCTGAGCGGCCTTTCAGGTTATGTCGATATAGGACTCGTTTTACTGTGGATATAGATATTTATGTACCTGTTTCCTCCAGCATCTTCACAAGGTCCTTTGCTGTTGTTCTGGGATTGATTTGCACTTTTCGCACCAAAGTACGTTCATCTCTAGGAGACAGAACGCGTCTCCTTCCTGAGCGGTATGGCGGCTGTGTGGTCCAATGGTGACTCAAATGATGTAAGTTAGCCTATCAGAAGCTTCTAAAGCCATGACATAATTTTCTGGAATTTTCAAAGCTGTTTAAATGTCCCAAAAGTGCCAACTCCGCTCATCCTGCATGTCAGGCTAAATCAATCACCCCCCTTCCCCGGTTTGCTTAGTAATTATATTTATATGGTTATGACTATGTCTCTATACTTTTGCAGTTTCTCCGTGATCTCTGAGTCCAGATTCTCCATGATATCAGGGTCGGATGCCGAGAGCATCTATATGGAGCCCATTCACCTGTCCTCAGCTATAGCTGCCAAACAAATCATCAACGAGGGTGAGACACAGATTCATTCCACCAACCACACATAACTCACATGCTGTTTTTTTGTCTTGGTGAGTGGATCTGAACATTATGATTTAAAACATCTAAATGAAAGATTTCATATTGGCAGAATACAGTTTTATAAATGCTGTTCACCTAGAGAAGCATGGCTGTCGACAAAGTGAACGCTTGGGACTATAAGGTTCTATCTAGAAAAAGATGATTCTGAGATAATTGGCTTTGAAGTTCTGAACCCTCATTGGTTTGAATGAGTAGTTTGAACTACTTTTATCTTGTATTCTTCTGAACTTAACATAAACTGGGGTATTTAGACTACTGTATAGGTAGAGAACATTGAACAGAACAAGGCTGTCAATAACTACATGTTGACTAAAATACAGATAGAACCTTATCCCAAGCTCTCGAAAGGTTAAAGAAAGTTGAAGGGTGGAACCACAAAGAAAGCCGGGGAAAAACAGCCATCACTAGTCCTGTTTGCAGGTTCACCTTATACAGAGCAGCTTGGGGCAGCAGGTAGCCTAGTGGTTAGAGTGTTGGGCCAGGTAGCCTAGTGGTTAGAGTGTTGGGCCAGGTAGCCTAGTGGTTAGAGTGTTGGGCCAGGTAGCCTAGTGGTTAGAGTGTTGGGCCAGGTAGCCTAGTGGTTAGAGTGTTGGGCCAGGTAGCCTAGTGGTTAGAGTGTTGGGCCAGGTAGCCTAGTGGTTAGAGTGTTGGGCCAGGTAGCCTAGTGGTTAGAGTGTTGGGCCAGGTAGCCTAATGGTTAGAGTGTTGGGCCAGGTAGCCTAGTGGTTAGAGTGTTGGGCCAGGTAGCCTAGTGGTTAGAGTGTTGGGCCAGGTAGCCTAGTGGATAGAGTGTTGGGCCAGTAAACAAAAGGTTGCTGGATCAAATCCCAGAGCTGACAAGGGCAAGATAACCCACTGTTCCCTGGTAGGCGGTCATTGTGAATAAAAAATTGCTCTTAACTGACTTGCCTAGTTAAAAAAATACTGTACTGGTTCCAAGCACATTGTGTGTGCCTGGCTCCACATACATATTGTATTTGTCCCATAGAGATAAAGCTGTGGTTTGTCCCCGAATGGCCATTCGGTTGGTTACACAATGTCTCGGACAAAGCTACTTCTTTTTCGGCCTGACAGAGATATTTAATACAAGGGTAAATTGTATTTAGCTTAAAAAGCAGTTCAATAATCAATCCAAGACAGTCCAGAGAGACCTTGTATACATACAGCATGCACTGCAATGCAATGCTCTATTATCCAGGACCTATATAATAGGCGGTGTCAGAGGAAAACCAATTCAATTGTCAGAGACTCCAGTCACCCAAGTCACAGACTTTCTGCACGGCAAGCGGTACCGGAGCACCAAGTCTTAACAGCTTCTACCCCCAAGCCATAAGACTGCTGAACAATTAATCAAATGGCCACCGGGCTATTTACATTGACACCCCCCCCTCCATTTGTTTTTTACACTGCTGCTACTCGCTGTTTATTATCTATGCATAGTCACTTCACCCCTACCTACATGTACAAATTACGGCAACTAACCTGTACCCCTGCACACTGACTCGGTACCCCCTGTATATAGCCTCGTTATTGTTATTTTATTGTTTTACTTTAAAAAAAAAAACATTTTTACTTTAGTTTATTTGGTAAATATTTTCTTAACTCTTCTTGAACTGCACTGTTGGATCAGTGGGTCCCACATGGGACGTTTGAGCTAACGTAGGCTAATGCGATTAGCATGAGGTTGTAAGTAACGAGAAAGTTTCTCAGGACATAGGCATATCTGATATTGGCAGAAAGCTTAAATTCTTGTTAATCTAACTGCACTGTCCAATTTACAGTAGCAATTACAGTGAAATAATACCATGCTATTGTTTGAGGAGAGTGCACAGTTTTGAACTTGAAAAGTTATTAATGAACAAATTAGGCACATTTGGGCAGTTTTCATTCAACATTTTGAACAGAAATTCAATGGTTCATTGGATCAGTCTAAAACTTTGCACATACACTGCTGTCATCTAGTGGCCAAAATCTAAATGGAACCTGTGCTGGAATAATACATTATGACCTTTCTCTTGCATTTCCAGAACTAATGTGTTATATTCTCCTACATTCCTTTCACATTTCCACAAACTTCAAAGTGTTTCCTTTCAAATGATATCAAGAATAGCCCTATCCTTGCTTCAGGGCCTCAGCTACAGGCATTTAGATTTGGGTATGTCATTTTAGACAAAAATGTTTTGTTTTTTAAAGGGGCGGATCCTTATGAGGTTTGAAGGGCTTGTCAGTAAGCATTTCATGGTAAAGTCTACACTTGTTGTATTTGGCGCATGTGACAAATAAAGTTTGATTTGATTATACTGTAGCATTAGAGTAATCACCTCTATCTCTTACCTGAGAATACAATGTGTTCATTATGGCAATATCCAGCTAGAGACGTCCAAGCCATTATCCATAGCTAGACTGTCTGATTGGGATAATGCGTTCGCCAACACACCACAATTATGCTCCTAACTAACTTTGAATAGGTTACTTTGCTTTCTAACAGTGTGTCCCTGCAGCAGCTGTCTATCCTTAACGGATGCTGTCTGCAAATGTGACATACTCCTGGTATGGTTTGTAAAGACTGACACAGAGGGTGGGGAGTTTTGCAGCACAAAGTTCTTTCCTTCAATCTAGCCACTGTCTGTAGCCTACTTACACGTTTAGATGCAATGAATTATGTAATATTGTGGATTAGGCAGTAGGGTGTGTGTGTGTGTGTGTGTGTGTGTGTGTGTGTGTGTGTGTGTGTGTGTGTGTGTGTGTGTGTGTGTGTGTGTGTGTGTGTGTGTGTGTGTGTGTGTGTGTGTGTGTGTGTGTGTGTGTGTGTGTGTGTGTATCTGAATAGTCTGCTCTTTCCTTTCCTCAGAGCTCCCACAACGGGGTATCAGGGCAGAGAGTACCCCAGACAGCATGTTGGAGACAGCGGAACAGCTGATGGTGGAGGACCTGTACAACCGGGTGAAGGACATGATCGATGACCGCAGCCCCTATAACACCCCCTGTGTGATGGACATCCAGCGGGCCATGGTACAGGACCGCCTGGAGGCCCCCAACAACCCTGTGGACGAGGTGTGGAACAACATATTCATCGCTGAGAAGTGAGTCACTCACTGTGCCGTGGAAGTTACTGTATGCATTACATCTCCCCATACACACACACACACACACACACACACACACACACACACACACACACACACACACACACACACACACACACACACACACACACACACACATGCTCCGCCCTTCAAAATACAGTGTTATATGCATAGCTCATGGAACATCATTCCAGCTAGATTTATCCCCACCTCACTTTCACCATAGACAACTTCACTGAGTGTCAATAGAATGACAGATAGATAGCTGTTCACCTCCTATGGTATAATTAAGCAACAAGGCCCGAGTGGGTGTGGTATATGGTCAATATACCATGGTTACAGCCCTTAGCAGTGGTATATTGGCTATATACCACAAATCCCAGAGGTGCCTTATTGCTATTATAAACTGGTTATCAACGTAATTAGAGCAGTAAAAAGACATGTTTTGTCATACCCGTGTTATACGGTCTGATATACCACGGCTGTCAGCCAGTCAGCATTCATCCCTCGAACCACCCAGTTTATAATACTTTGTAAAAGTGGCCTGACCACAACAACAACAGTGTTGCTTGTTCCTTCCTCTGTATTGCAGATCTGTGGCTGTCAATAAAGCTCGTCTGAAGCGCATGGGTATCACCCACATCCTGAACGCTGCCCACGGTACCGGGGTCTACACAGGGGAGGCCTTCTACGCTGGCATGAACATCGGCTACATGGGTATCGAGGTAGATGACTTTGCAGAGTCTGACATCTCCCCTCACTTCAGAACCTGCGCTGAGTTCCTGGATGAGGCCCTGTTGACACACAAGGGTGAGTCAGTGTTCTTTTGTGTGTTCTTATTGGTGGATCAAGGCCCAATTCTCAATGGACCCACCTCAGACCCTACACCCTATGCATTTGTATATCTACCTGGATTTGATTGATCAAAGTAATATGGTGAAAGTTCCACCTATCCTACCAGACAGCGAGGGAGAGCTATTACCAGGATATTTAATGGATACGATATGAACGTCTTCTTGTGTGATCTCATGTTTTTCTCCCATTTCCATTGACCTTGAGTCTGGGCTGACCTGGACATAGTAGAACCAATCTCTGGATTGTTTGCTTTGGCTTAACTGGACCCAGTGATGATGAGGCTTGGAATTCCATCTCTAGAACAATCCAGAGACTACTTGGAGTTCCATCTAGATTCTAGACTAATCTATAGACTACTCCTAATTACTCATCATAACCAGGGGTGGCCGTCAGTCTTATTTTAGGGAGGTCACTCAGAGCCAATGGACAGGGATAGCCTAGCTATATCTGGACTCTGTTTAGGCGGGTGAGTCATCTTCTAAAGCGTTTCACCCCCCCCTTCCCCCCTCCCCGCCCCAACTCTAATTAAACCCCAAATAGATTAGATCCACTGACCGCTTGAGTTAAATAAACACATATTTGTTAAGAATCAGGTTAAATGTCAGGCAGTAGTAACTAGTATTCATGTCATAGGTGTGGGTCTGTGGTCCACGCGGTCCTTTCCGCTACAGGGAGGGAGTATGCAACGCATCACATTACAAACCTGGCACCTTGGGGGTTATCATATCATGGGTTATGATGTCAGAGTTTATAACTGGGGGGGGTACAGTGTTTAGGAGTGATACAGTCACACCTGGAAGGGAATACAGCCCTCTGCTGGTTATAGAGTGTCCTTGCAGAGCAGACGTCATGCTGGCTCTACCTGCACATAAAATGTATTAGCCTCCTACAGCTACAGCTGTTATCATCAAACTGGTACCTAATACTTTCAGATTCATGAAATCAGTATTGTCATTTGCTTATCCCTTATGTTGCAAATGTATCTTTAATTAACTACATATAAATTGCAAGTGTAACCAATGGGAAGTGTGTTTTGTCTTCTTCTCCTGCAGGTAAGGTCCTGGTGTCCTCTATGATGGGCGAGAGCCGCTCCGCTGTGCTGGTGGCTGCCTACCTCATGATTTTCCAACACATGACCATCATGGAGGCACTGACCACTCTGAGGAAGAAGCGGCCCATCAACCCCAACGAGGGCTTCCTAAAACAGCTGCGTCAGCTTAACGAGACGCTACTAGAGGAGCGTGATGACGATGATGACGACACCCTCAGCCAATGCTCCGTCATCGACGCCCACACTCGCGCCCACCTGTTTGACGACGAAGAGAGCATGATGGGCGTGAAGGCCCACTCCATTATGATGGAGGAGGAGGAGGACAGCCAAAGCGTGATGAGTAGCGTGGCCTCGTCTGCCGCAGCCGCCGCCCTCAGGGACGGTGTTTTTGGAGGGCTGCGGATGGGCCTGGATCGGGCAGAGACGACAGAGGGCCTGGCCCTGCCTGGAAAAGACGCTGGCGACGGTGGGGAGGATACAGAGGATGGGGATGAAGATGGCATGAGCATGATCCGCGAGTGGCAGAGGAGGAACGAGAAGTACCAGAGCGAGGAGTGGTGGGAGCGACAGCTGATGAGCGAGGCTGGGGACGAGGAGTCTCTCCTGGGGGGCATGCGGGGTCCTGGGGCAACAGAAGACCTGGAGAGCGTGACCAGTGAGGACGTCCAGGCCATGAAAGAGCGCCTGAAGCGGCGCCCGCGGCACTCCCCCTCAGAGTCAGTGTCCACGGCCAGTTGCAGCAGCTACTCTGACCTGTGGAAGCAGCGTCTGAAGGAGATCGAGGAGCAGGCGGCAGCGCGCTACTGCAAGAAGGACGACGACAACAACAGTGAGAGCACGGCGATGGAGGGGATACAAAATAAGAAGCAGACAATCAAGGACGACGTGGAGAGCGTGCTCTCGGACACCAGCTCCATGTACAACTTCTGCAAGAGGAACAAGGAGAACCTAACTCCCCTGGAGCGCTGGAGGGTGAAGAGGATCCAGTTTGGCTGGAATAAGAATGACGAAGGGAGGGATGGGGAGAAAAGAGCTGGGGGTGTATCGGGCAGTGGGGAGCAGGGAGATGGCGATGCTGAGGCCCGCACTCCGGCACTGGAGGACGTCAACCTGACAGCCTACCAGACCTGGAAGATGAAACAGGCGAAGAGGCTTGGAGAGGACAACAAGGCAACAAAAGATGACATTGTGGAGATGAGCCGTGGCGAGGACTCGGCCACAGCCAAGAGGAGACAGAGGCGGGAGGAGCTCCTGGAGCGCTCGCGGAAGACGCTGGAGGAGAGTCAGTCCATGTGTGGATGGGAGACGGAGAGCTCCATGAGCGGAAGCACCCTGCCACTCTCTGCCTTCTTTGCCCAGCCTGACGGCTCACAAACTGGACGTGTTGCCAATGATGACAACATGTCCATGCTGAGTGGCAGGTCTTCTGTATCCCAAGCCCGCAGCACCAGATCTCAGGCCTCTATGGGCTCAGGAATTCCGCAGGGCATTCCCCAAGTCCCCATGATCCCTGTGCCCACAATGCAGGGACCTGGTGGGGAGCCCATGGTCGACCTGTCCAGCATTCAGAACTGGATCGCCAATGTGGTGTCCGAGACCCTCATCCAGAAGGAGCGTGAGATGAGCCTCCCCCCGTCCCAGGCTGGATCGGTGCTAAGTTTCGGTGGGACATCTAGTGTGGTAGGGCCAGCAAGACGTGGCTTGGACGATGACAAGGCTTCTATGCTGAGTGGAGCGTCCTATTCAAGCTCGCTGGCTCATCACGGTGTCAGTGCTGGCAGGGCCGAGTCTGTGCTCTCTGGTAGAAGTGCTGCTTCTTCTACCAGTAATCTCTCCAGCATCTCCGGTCTGGGCTCCCGTAGGAGCAAGATCACCACCACCAGCGTGCCCCTCTACAGCCTTTTTGCCGACCAGGTCAACCTACAGAAGCTGGACTCCATGGACAAGCAGATGCAGTCGGAGATGAGGAACAAGATGGCCTGCTACGGGGTGAAGAAGATCGTCGAAGATAACAAGCGCAGCACACTCTACAAGAAGAAGAAGCCCAAGGACGAGGGCGAAGAGGAGGAAGAGAAGGAGGATGACTATTTAACGGGAAAGATAAAGACGTCTCTCCCACCTGCACCAGAGAAAAAGAAAGCACCTACGCGAAGCTATGGCCTTTCGGGCTGCCTAAATCTCTCCACCGCTCTGGAGAAAGAAAAGAACACCAGTGTTGATGATTGGCTAACCAACGTCATGCCTCCTTCAATTAATCCAGCGTCCTATAGTGCAGAAGACGAGACTGATCCAGGGCCATCTGCCTCCGTGTATAACTTCGGAGGTCGGAGGGACTCGTCTGAGCAGGAAGAAGAAGAGGAGGAGTATGAAGTCGCATCCAGATATCGCTCCAGATTCCAGGCAGACACAGACTCACGTGTACTTGGCAAATTCTCTTCCAACAGCGTGGATTCCAGCAGCTACAGGACTAGAAGATCCTACACAGCCACTGAGGAAGAGGAGGAAGAAGAGGAGAGTTATACATCAAAGAGGAAGTTTACTCATCACTCACAAAATGAGAGTGGAGGGGAGACGGAGGGGAGGATAGAAAGGAAGGAAGAAAAGGAAGAGGAAGAAGATGTCGACAGATTCCTCAGCGAGCTTAGGCAGAGGTCTCGGGCTCGGGCTGAGGCAGAAATGCAGGACGATGACATCGTTGCAGCTTGGAGGGCACAACAAGAATCAAAGTCAAATGGTTACAGAAGCAATGACTCTTAACCAATCAAAGACAGTGTCACACTTATAGTATGAAAGAAACTCAATCCAATGTTAATATGTTTCTTCAGCTAATAAATTAAAATTGCACACTTGCTACACAAGCCACCTTTGTGGTCTTTTTATTTTCAGAAGTGGGGTGACCTTTATAATTCTATAGGTAGTTGTTATAGATCATTCTGACATGTAAATACTCATCTAAATCAAATATCTAAGCTTTATTATAATGGAAAAGGGAAAATGTGCACTTTGCTTTCTAAACTCAAACGAGTGTATTTCTCATAGTCTATTTTATAATCAAATGGACGCAAAATATGAATATTTAAATATTGCCTCAGCCTAACTGCATTGTTTGTGCAGTACAAGTAGAGTAACACACGTCTGCTGTTTGTTGCATTGATTGTAAAATGCAACAACTAACCTACAAAACAATCTAAACTAGATTACTGTTCAAGACAAAAAATATTTATGCTGTACAATTTTTGGAGCACAAACACAATCCATTTCAAAGCATTTATAATTGCAATAAATGTTAAAGCAATTATCTGGTTGTTTTATTTTATTTTTTATCTCATTCCTCATGCCTAAGGACACTGACCTGGATTCTAGTTGATCACATCTTTAACGAAAACATGAGACAGAGTAGAAGAATAGAAGACAGAATAAAAGGAATTATGATAATCAAATCGCATAGCACTTAACATTGTAAGGGGAACTCAACATATTAATCTCTACTGAACTGGGTGCTTTTTATCACAATATTTTACCCCATACATACTATCTACTTGTTATATTATGGATAGAAGACTACAGCAAGACACACTTTGACAAGGCAGTCAATATCCTATTGAGCGTCTGTCTAGCCCTACAAGTATGGGCATGTACTGTATGCACTCCAAGAGTTCAAGCCAGAAGACATACACGCGCGCAAATAACATAGTCAATGCTACTATTCCACTTTGCGAAAGAAAAACGTCATTACTACTCTCTGCCATGGTTTATTTGTAGTTGTGTTATTGTCTCTCATGCCAAGTGAGTGTTAGGCTAGTGACTAGATGAACATGCTAGACGGGCAAAAGTTTGTTTTAAGTATATGCAGAACTGAGCTAGAACAGACGATATCTGTTCTAAAACGAATTGTAGGATTATGTTAGGGTTGGTGGTTAGTCGGGTCTAAGTGTTTAAAATCGTGTTTGGGGGTTTTGAAGCGCTGTAGGCCTACTTCCGTCGGTTCTAGCGTGGTCAAATAGTGACAACCTGGGTGGGAGGGCTTCTATAGTTGACTGAATGCATTTGTTTTAAATATTCAATATGGCTGACGGAGGAGTAATGAGCCAATATGAAAGTTCAGGACCAGGTAATCATTACTACATTTTACATATTCATTTGCAGATTATATTTTATTATGTCTGACTCCGTGACAAATAAACGAAAAGACCAGCACCATATGGTTGCTCTAGTTTACAATCTTACCCGGCGCGTGTATGAGGAAAAAAGCTGACCAGGATTGTTGTTGTCGTTCGAGGAGAAGACATTCCCTCCTTTGTGTGGTGCGCGTTCCATATTCATAGCCAAAAGTCACAGCGATTTAACATATTTTATCTGTAATCGGCAACGCTGTTGAGTTGTTTGCTCTAGCTATTTAACTCACTTTAAAAAAATGTAATGGAACATAACTACAGAAAAAAAGGCAATAGTTAACGAGCTAGCTTCGCTTGCATGGACACTAGCTAGCAAATAGCTAGTGTTACTTCGTGCTAACTAGCAGCTAGCTACATTTTGCATATTCATTTATCTCAGAAGTATGTTTAGAAATAATTTGAAAGAATCTAGCGAGGATTTGATACAACAATTGCAGTAAATCTAATAATAGTAAATCTATTATTTGCAATGCAGTTGGGGGGGGTTACCGCTAGGAGGAGATCACTTATTTTCATTACTCGCTGGCTACAGTAACTTGACTGTAGCAATGAACACGGTCAACGTTATGGGTACTGTATCAATGAGATCGCACCAACGAAAACTCTGAAAATCCATGGAAACGTTGACATCTTTATAGCGTAGTTTTCCTAACTTCTCTTCGACATTTGAACGAAAACTTTTTGATAGAATGTTAAACCGCTTGGAGTGGAGTTTGCCACCACGTTTGTAACTCTGGTTACAGGCATGTACCTGTTCCAGGCCAAGGTCACAGACTAGCTATCAGGTTGAATACTTTTTGTGCAAAGAGGGCTACTGTTCCCAACTGGTTTGTTCTGTTTGCTAGTGAAAGCAGACTGAAATTGAAATGGCCAAGTTTGTCATTGTTTGTGTCTTCCCCGCTAGGCCTACAGGCATGCCAGTGGAATAACTTTTATAGTTGTACTAGCTCAGCCCATGTTTTCTGAAGAGTAAATGTGACACAGTTGGGTAAGAGATCCCTCCCTAGCCACCCCACAGTGTACTAGTAGTACTAGAGGTTGATGGAAGAACAAGGTCTTCTGTGGATCTCATGTAGACTACTCATCACATAGGCTATCCATCAGTTCGTCTCTTTGAAAACAATCACATTTTTGACTTAGCCTATTCCTTTCACATTTTTCCTTTTACTACCGTCTAGTCCTGTAGTGGTGTACCTGAAGGTAAAGGACCTCTTCTAGAATGTTACGGAGTGTCATAAAGCCCTGTGTCAAGGCCTCCAATGCTCAGGAGGAATCTTATGCACTGTTTTTCAGCTCCAATTTCATAGAATATGATCGATGTTTTGCATATTTTGGATGTCTGTTATTTGAATACGCTGAATTTTCTCTGCCATCTCCTCTCTCTGCCCCCTCTCTCCTGTGCGCTCTCTCTCCCTTATCTACTTTGCATTATGCATTTGGGCTTTCAATAACATGAAAGCATAATTCATTGCTAATCTGAAATTCTATTAATTGAATGATTTGCATAATGCATTGTGTGCCAATTAGGTTTATGGAACTCAAGGCTCTTATCCACAACTGTCTGCTGAAGCTCAAACATGTTCAGTGTAGGCCTACAGCCATCAGTCTCGTATACAAATTCAATGTCATATATGTTTTGTTTTGGAGATTTGCCATTGAAGAGAAGGCCATGATAAGGGTTTGCGTAGTCCTACACTCACGCCTTCATGTCTTGGATTTGGAAACAAAGTTTACTATCAGTTTGCTATCAAATGGCAAAGTGGGGCCTACAGCTTGGAAGTAATTTATCCCCCTCGCCCTCAAATTATAAGAGTTGCGAGGGAGAGAGTGCGCACAAGAGTGAACTTATTTGGCACGTGCCACGTACTCCTTAAAAGCTATCCAATTAATATGCAAATTAGCTAATAAATATTTATAGAGATTTTTTGAATTATGCAGAAAGCTTTCGGAGCTCTGTGTGAAATGAATTGCTCTCCGCAACTTCAAAGCAGGCGCCTTGGCTTAATGAGAAACGGGGGGCTGAATTTGCATACGGCTCTAATCAGCTGAATACTGATTACGCTGCTTCGTTATGGGCGCTACGCTGCCAGCTGCACTCTTTGTTTCTGTTCCATTCCACAGGGAGGGAGGGAGAGAGAGAGAGAAAATGAGGAGAAAAAGACAGAAATACTGTTTTGCCACACTCTTGTTGATTTGTTTCAGTGAGAGAGGCGGTGTGCTGAGCAGCTAGTTGTTTCAGTGAGAGAGGCGGTGTGCTGAGCAGCTAGTTGTTACAGTGAGAGAGGCGGTGTGCTGAGCAGCTAGTTGTTACAGTGAGAGAGGCGGTGTGCTGAGCAGCTAGTTGTTTCAGTGAGAGAGGCGGTGTGCTGAGCAGCTAGTTGTTACAGTGAGAGAGGCGGTGTGCTGAGCAGCTAGTTGTTTCAGTGAGAGAGGCGAGCAGCTGTGCTGAGCAGCTAGTTGTTACAGTGAGAGAGGCGGTGTGCTGAGCAGCTAGTTGTTACAGTGAGAGAGGCGGTGTGCTGAGCAGCTAGTTGTTACAGTGAGAGAGGCGGTGTGCTGAGCAGCTAGTTGTTACAGTGAGCGAAAGAGAACACTAGACGGATCTCCTCCTGTTTTGTTCTGTTTAACACACCTGGTTGTGCCAGTCTTCTGGGTTCTGATTGCTCCTGGTCAGTGGGCCCAACTGAGCGGGGTCAGTGCCAGCTGGCCTGGATGGCACGCCGGTGATGCCACAGACTGTGGACTCTGCAGTAGCCGGTGAGCAGAGCAGTGTGAGAGATCTGTTCCAATATCCACACTAACATACCACATTCCACTTGAATGAAGCAATGTTTTGGGTTTGGATACAGTGCTATTCAATTGGTATGCTAGTAGTAGTATTGGACCGCGTGTCATGACAATAGAGTATTCCAGAACACCTGTGATGGTTTGTGGAATTCTACACTTGTTGATCCTTTGAATTTGTTTTCTGAAGGAATAAATTGAATTGTCATGTGCTGTTTCCGAGCCGTCTGGTTTACAAGCTTCTATTGTCCCCTCTGTTTCAGACACGATAATCAACCTGTCAGTGCCCAGTAAAAGCACCATGGAGAACGGGGACGTAGTCAAAGGTGAGTTTCTACAGCCTTTCTTTGACTACAGCTAGAGCCTTTAGTATGTCATGGAATATGTGTTTCTTGGAATGAGCTTGGCCGTCTTTATATATTATGGCCTGTTTAATTTCCATCACAGAAAATGTAGTGCTGAACTGACTTGAGGTTCGATGGTGTTGTCCTCGGTGCTGTACTGTGGTAACAGAGTAGTAACAACTTTGAGTCTGTATATTTGGTCCAATGTAAAGATGTATGTTGGAGGATTTTGACTGTGTTGTTCTGACTGACCTCCCGTCTCTAGGCGTGCTGACCAATGGCCGGGACTCTCAGAAGCAGACTGTCATGTCCCTCACCAACGCACAGTCACAGGCTCTGCTGCAACAGGTAACACACACACTCCCACGCATTACTCATATTATTTTTATTCTTTTTTTAACAAAATCCAGAAATGCTAATTTGCATACTTTTAGTCTCTAATACTCTACAAGCCATCAGTCAGTTAGCTCCATAGCCAACATGATCTAACACCAAGGCAAGACGGATAAGATCCCGTCCCCTTGGCTACTCAAGGGGTCCATTCATTGCGTCCAGCGTTACCATGGTGACGCCTTTAGCCCGCTACCCTGGCGCCAGCTTGGAACTAGCCGTTAAAATGGTAGTACAGCAGCCTGCTGCCTGGCATGCCTCCTCTCGCTGAAACAAAAAACCAGCGCGCTGTCTGCTGCATGCTAATTAGCCCACTCCAACTGTCGCTTAGAAACAGGTGGGGGTGGATATGCAAATGTATGCCAATTTACATATACCTCATAACCAGTCTTTGATTATAATACTCCCACCTTCTCTCTGCAGTCATATCCCCATAGGTTGCACTGGCTTTTTATAATTTAAAAGTAGTAGGGTTTAAGCCACAGATTAAATCTCTGATACACACCTACACGCCCCCTTTTATCTCTCTTAGTCACACACACTCTCTCTCCTTCAATCTCTTCTCTTGTCTCTCTCCCTGTTTGTTTGTGTAGTTGACCTTGTCTCCAGCGCAGCAGCAGCTGTTTCTCCAGCAGGCTCAGGCCCAGCTCCTTGCAGCAGCCGTTCAGCAGCACTCCGCCAGCCAGGCCCAGAACAGCAGCACCACGGGGGCCGCCATCTCTGCCTCCGCAGCCACCCCCATCACCACCCAACTACCACTGTCCCAGCCTATACACATCACTCCTGTAAGAGATCTACTGTAGTGTTATATACTCACTCACACACAGTGACTCATACTTGTCTAACACTGGCTCCTCTCTCTCAGCTCCAGCAGCAGGGCCTGCAGCAGTTTGTGTTGGTCCAGCCAGGTCATTCCATGGCCACCCAGCTACAGCCTCAGTTCTTCATCTCCCAGACTCCACAGGGACAGCCCAGTATGTTTCAGTATCATAGTAAGCTATACACCAGCACTGAAGTAGTTTCATGTTTCAGGACCTTTCACTAAACCATCTCTCATTTGACAGATCTTTTGCAAGCCCAAAATCTTCTCACTCAACTACCTCAGAGCCAAGCCAACCTCCTACAGACTCCAACTATCACAATTGCCCCACAGGTCAGGGGAAACACACTTTTTCACAATAGCCTAATTGTTAGTGGCTGTGGGTTGTTTCAGGACAGGAACACAGACCATGCACGTCTCTTCCTCCCTCTATCTTTCTCTCCTATCGCACACAGCCGGCCTCTCCCACACGGACCATAACTGCCACCCCTGGCCAGCTCCTCATCCACAGCCAGACCCCGCCCCCTAAAGGTCTGGGCACGCCCACTCTGGAGGATGCCAATGATCTGGAGGAGCTGGAGATTTTCTCCAAGGCCTTCAAACAGAGGAGGATCAGACTGGGCTTCACACAGGTATGGCGCAGGGACTCTGGACTGGTTTCCGCTGTAATACGCTCATAATTTATTTTATTTTTTGTGTTTGTGATAAATTATTTTATCCAAAACTGATTTTCTTCCCTCCATTATTTTGCCATTGAAACAAGATATGAAAGAGTTCCAGGGATTGCATTTATATTGTACTTGAGGTTTTTTTCCGAAATACTCAGTGCATCAAACTACATTTTTAAGGAAGGGAACTCACCCTATATACTACCAACCTGGTTGATGTCAGTCTTACTTTCCCTGCCCCCTCTCTTCTCCCTCCAGGGTGACGTGGGGCTGGCCATGGGGAAGCTGTATGGTAATGACTTCAGCCAGACCACCATCTCCCGCTTTGAAGCACTCAACCTGAGCTTCAAGAACATGTGTAAGCTGAAACCGCTGCTGGAGAAGTGGCTCAACGACGCAGGTAGGTCCTCATAAGGGAGGTGTGTGTGTTATTTTAATTTTTTTAAATGCTGTCATTGTGTACATTTTTATATTTGGGTAGTGTATCTGAGTTTTTCTCCCACTGGGTTTTCTGACCCACTCTCCTTGTCCCTCTGGCTGCAGAGAATGTGAGCTCAGAGTCCAGCCCCAGCCTCAGTCCCCTGGGCTCTGGTCACGGGTCACCCAGCCTGGCGTCTGACCTCAATAGCCGGCGCCGCAAGAAGAGGACCAGCATCGACACCAACATCCGTGTGGCCCTGGAGAAGAGCTTCATCCAGGTAAGACCTGGTTCTAACAAGGAAGATTGTACCTGTTCAGACGAGATTTAGATGCCTTTTAGAAGAGCTCGACCCAAATAAGGGATGTTTGACTGTACGCCGTGCATTTAGAAGTAGTCGGGGTGTCTACAGACCACTGCCAGCACTAGGTGTCTACTTTCCCTCACTGAGTCTGGTGCTTTTTGTCCCCTTGCAGCAAAACCAGAAGCCGTCATCAGACGAGATCTCCCTGATAGCAGACCAGCTGAACATGGAGAAGGAAGTGATCCGGGTGTGGTTCTGTAACCGCCGGCAGAAGGAGAAGAGGATCAACCCTCCCAGCAGCTCAGATTTCCAGAAGTCCATCTTCTCGTCCCCTACTACTGCCAGCCTGGTGAACACTGTACCCCAGACCACTGTGACTGTCACCCCCTCTCTGCCTGTCACCAGCTTCAGCCTCACAGGTACGTGTGTGTTTTTCTAGTCTTGGGTGTACTCGTCTGATCTTTCCATTGATAGTCTCTGTGATGGCAAAGCCCAAAGAGGGCTTCACCGTCTAGTGGAAGTGCGTCCTCTGCATCTCTATGGGTCCATATACGTGCAGGCTATAACCACAACTGATAGCTGATGTTTGGCTTACATTATATATGGCTAATTAAGCAGCCCATATACTGTATAGTGCAGCACTTGTAGACTGACACAGGAAGGCAGCGCCACGGATGAAAGGAGAAACTAGTGATCAAAGCCGAGGTAGTAAGTAGAGCGAGCTGCTCACCTTCCTCTCTCCCACAGTCAAACTGAGCTTTTGAGATATTTTTCATGAAAGTAACGCAAAGTAATATAAACCGTTACTTTTGTTAAATGTAATGAGTAATATTACTTTTTCAAGTAACTAATCCCAACACTGATGGGTAGTAGCAATTCCGCATTAGTTTATCCAGACTACGATCGTGGGAATTGCCAGGGACCTCACGATGCCATATTATCACCATACTTAGGTGCCGATAGCATATGTATTACGTTTCACAATGTATTGCGATTTGATACTATGATTTTTATTGCGATTTCGATGTTCCAAAAATGTTGCTCACCATATGTCTGCTGCAGAGGGACGAGGGAGAGACATGAGAACTGCTTTTGATCAGTCAGGGAAATACAAGTGCTGAAAACAAATTGGCTTCCTATTTAAATAGAAGATGGAGAACAAGCATTTCACAACATCTATTAAACACGTGTATGTGACAAAACAAAATTTGATTTGAAGCTATGAAGAAAAAATAGTGCTGGTACAGCAAACTAGCGCAAAAATATATTATCAAAACGATACGATATGCCGTCAAAAATAATATCCAGACTAACTATTGATAGTTTTTTCCCCTCATCGCTGAAGGTGATGCAGACTTGTCTTTTGTCCTGTAGCTATTTATTTGATGTTGATAGTATATTAATTATATGGTGTAATGTTGACCATCCTGTGTTCTAGACAGGACCCTGGTGCCAGCCAACGGCAACACAGCATCCGTCATCTCCAGCACCCCTACAGTCCCCTCTATGTCCCTCACACCCTCCTCCTCCGTGACAACCATGTCACAGCCAGCCGTTACCATGACGCAGGCGGGGCAAATGCTCTACAGCAACGGCGGGGGTCTGGCTGCAATGGCGGCTGCAGCGGCGGGAATCAGCCCGGGTCTCATGCCCTCATCGCAGTTCAACACAGGGTGAGGCTCACACAGACACAAAGTGCTGTTTCCACTCGGTATCTAAGTGAAAAAGATGTTGTCCATTATCACATAAGTGACTCATTGCTCCTCCAGGGGGGCCTTACTGAACCTAACTACTGCAGGTTTTGGAGGAGCGCTAGCCACCATCCAAGGTGTGTTGAGTGGCAAGTACACCCTGCTACTATGCACCTTTATATACATACTTAAATATGCATTTAATGTGTTCTTTTCTGGCTTGTTTAAAAGTCACTAGAGCTCTGAAATAGGGTTGTTTTGGTTACAAGAAGGGATGTGGAACCCTTGCTTTCTCAGGGAGAAATGATCCCCAGTCACTATGCTAGTCTAACCTTCCCTCTTCCTCCTTCCTCACAGCTCTGGCCTCCAGCGGGTCCTTCCCCATCACCACCCTGGACGGGAACGGGAACCTGCTATTTGCCAACACCAGCATGTCTGGCTCCGCCCCCAGCATGGTGAACACGCCACTCTTCCTGAACCCCCAGAGCCTGTCCTTATTGGGTAGTAACCCTGTCAGCTTCATCCCTGCCAGTGCCCTCAGCCTGCAACTCACCGCTGGCACCAACACCATCACCACGGCAACCACACCAGTCAACACCATCGTCAGAGCCTCTAAGGCCCAATGAATGAACTCGCGGGGTGGGTCGCTCCCCATTTCCTCCTCTTCATTTGGTCGTTATTTAATCTTTGTTTCTTTTTGCTACCACCAAAAAGTTGTTGTTGGAAAAATATTAAGATGTTTTCCTCCCTATCTCTGCCACAAGGGGTCCTAACGGTCCTTTCGAAGATTGATTGAGATTTGGCAATAGAATCTCTTTTTCCTCAGAACTGCTTCTAAAACCAAAAATGTGTGTTTGATTTTATTTTGCTGAGTATTGAATGAAACTGACATGGATTAACTTTCTAGAGAGATTTCATGATGATCTGTGTGTTAGGTTCTCTAATTTTAAGTTTTACTTGAGGGCGTGTTGTACAGGCCTGGACCGTTGACATCAGATTTACAACTAAAGATTAGATTTCTCTGCTTGTTTTTCCATGTTACCTAAAATGTTCTTTGTGCGGTTAGTTGTGTGCTCTGATATTTGCCGTTTGTACATTTTTCAAAACTTTTATTAAAAGTTTTGTTGCTTTAACATGTTTTTCAACATAGTTCCAACTCTTTAAAAAGAATCACTAGGCTGTGAGAGAGCTTTACTGCAGTCTCTGGGAAGAGTTAAAAACAGCAGACTTCAAGAGAACTTGGAATGTCCTTTATCCAACCCAAAAAATATTAGTGTACTAGACTTAGCTCTATATTATCATCACCCTAGTGTAATGTAACATAGGGATTAATCTAATGGACCTCTCCAGAGCGGGAGAGATTAATGCAATATTTTGAAGGGGACTTTCCAAAGACTAACAAAGATGTTTCTCTCTGATATTCTCCTCCCTTATGCCGAGGTCTATAGAAGACAGGTAGGATACCAAAAAGAGCGTCTGGAGAAGGTGGGGTAAGGTGTCAGTAGTATAGTGGAGTTGCATGGCCCATACTGAATCTGCCTTGGATTACATGAGTTCAAGAAGGTATTTACAAGAGTAATGCTCTTGAAGTAATTCTCAGGACAGCCATTTCCCAGTGAGTCACTGCATGTACAAGTTAAAGGAGATTGTCCAGGTCTGGCCTTCTCTGAGCTTATTCTTTCTCGTAAGACCAATATGCTGCCACTAGAGCCCCGGGTACTGCAATCAGTACTGACTCAACATAATATATTGAAATACCTCAGCAGCAAGAAAACAATATATAGTCAAGCAAAACTGAAACCATCAATTCTAAGAATGTAGAAATGTTTACCTGTTTTTTTTGTAGCTTTGCTGTACGTTTGAAACGGTGACGACAGCAGAGAATCATATCTTGATACACAACATGAGCTGACTCCACATGCACTGTAACTGCAGTGTCCAGTACTACTGCTATTATTATGTCATATATTCACCCAAATGGTACTTTATTCTTGTCTGATCCTAAATACCAAAGCATTAGCGTTTTCATTTTGTAGCTGGTTTGATGGCTAGATCTTTTCTTGGTGGTGTGTGTTTGTTCTGGGGGTTTCCTGCAAAGCCTTATGGAAATGTAGTTGTATCTCTGCTGGAGTCTTTGTTGTGGGTTTGCTCTGCTATATTGAGAAGTTTGAAATATGTATCCGAGGGTCATTTTTACTTTACGTCTAGCGCTCTATTCACATGCAAGTAATATATATACATTAAATATTCCTGTTTTCTATCTGAACTAGTAGGTTCTTGTAATTGAATGTAGTGCATTATCTTTAACATCCTCTGTAGGATAGAAATGTTGTGACTGGACCAAAGTACACCACAGGGTGTGGACGGATCCGTTTCTGGCCTGTTGACTTGCAGTTTAATGATTTGATTTGACAATTTAAAATCCATGATTTTTTTGTTTGACCTGGCAACAGATACACATACCAAACTGAGGATATAAACACAAAGTCCAAATGCTTGTTTCCATTATGGTCCTCTTGTAACTAAGGAAATGTACTGCGTTCTGTTTTACTTTTGTGTTGTGCTGTTTTATCAAAAAAATGTAAAGCCAGAAGTTTTCACTGTGTACTTTTCATGCCTTTATGTTTTCATCACAAGGGAGAAAATGATTTATTTTGTGGCCTTAATGGATGGGATATATGGTATCTGCATACTACTACTTAATGCAGGTTAGAAAACAACCTGTTTGTAAACTTTACTGACATCCTAACTGATGGTTCCAGTCTTGGGGGGGACAGGCTGTCTAGTGCTGGGTTCATCTGGGACTGTTGGGCCTATTCAACACCAGGAGGCAGCATCTCAAAAGAAACCAAAGACATAACGCTCTACCACACACACACACTTAGATCAGTGGTGCTGCTGTCCTTTGTAGTCGCTTTACCTGAATGTTGTGCAGTTAGTCATCACATCTCTTACACATTGTCTTAGTTTTATTTGTACGCCAAGTAATGCAGGTGACGGCAACATATGGCCAGATGAAAAAACACTCCAGGAAACTTTTGAACTTTTAAAACTAAATTATAATGGACCTTTTACGTTTTAAAATAACTGCCCTTTTTCTGGGCCCCAAAAAGTGCAGCCCTCCGCTGAATTTTGAAATCCCGATGTGGCCCTGGAGTCTAAATGATTACCCACCCCTTAACATCTGCTTGTTTTGTTTCTACATCAAGTAGAGGGCAGATATTTTCCTCCAGCTGTATTCCAAAGCAAAAATCCTGCTAAATGTTTCATCTACACAAATACCAAAGAATACTCTGGCCGGGATTCAATCCGATCGCAGGGTTATAGGCGTTGTGGCTTTTAAAGGCAATTTCTGATTGAGCTGAACATATGCAGCATTTATCGTGAATGGGACCTCTGCAAAAGCAGGGAACATTGCCTTTAAAATACGTAATACCTTTATAACCTAGGACCGGATTGAATCCCGGCCTCTGACGGTCTTTCCCAGTCTCTTCACGCTTCCCTTTCTACTCCCGTCCCTACAGCGTATTTATACTGTAGTAGACCGATACAGAACCAAGCACTGGCATCCAAAGCGCAATGTATAATATGGTACATTTCAGGGAAGATATCGTCAAGCAGAAAGTGTGTTTTGAAAAGAGCTTAATTGTTTGTTTTTCTCATTCAGTATGGATGTCAATGCAGAATGATCTTACTGTTGGTAGATGGTCAAATGGAAGGTCTTTTTGGATGTTTTACGATTCACTGCCTCGATTCACTGCCTGTGTATTGTGATTTAATACTTTTAACAACAAAAAACAAAAAGTGTAGGCCTGCATATCTTTTTCTAACACCCACACAGAGTTGGGTAGGTTACTTTCTAAATGTAACCGTTACTAGTTATCTGAAATTGTAAACAATTAACTAACTTAGATTACTCAGTAACAATCTGATTACTTTCCCCTTAGAGGCATTAGAAGTTGACAAAAATGATCCAAACAAACATTTGTTGTATCATAGTGGTCTCTGACTTGTGGTCTGACTCGCGTTTTCAATGCCTAATTTAATGTAATTGATAAAACAGAAAGGTGTCAATGTAACATTTTTGTAAACCAAGAAGTAATCTAGTTTTTCAAAAGTATAATCTGATTACAAGATTTTTTCTGATAACGTAACGGATTACAGTACACCACTCCAAATCTGGTCCCTACTTCGTCCTGTCTCGTTTAGTGAGGTAGCAGTTGTCACACTAACACTAGGTGGTGACACCCATGGTTGTGGCAATGCAAGGTGTGATGTCACTACTTGGCAGACTACATAGATGATGAACACACCCACTCAACAGTATACTAGCTTACTACTGCTATATCAACTACTATCACGCCACACTGTTGTCACGGGAACAACGTAGGGAGACCGTAGTCGTTTAACTATGTCCCATCTTGTTGACCTGTTTGTCTGCTGTATTTGGGGGATTACATTGTTTTTTTTACTTACAAATGTATATGAAAAATCTCTTACTGTAACTTGGTTATAAACATCATTAAAAGTAGTAACATTGTTGCCATTGTGTCTCTCCTTTGCAGAAGAAGACTCAGTGGTAAAGGACAAACCTGATAATCAGATCTTTGTAATGGTTTTATTATAGTGCTGAGGCACATTATTTATTATAAACATGAGGGGAAGAGAACACAATTACACTGTACACTGTATGCAAAATAACAACCTACAGATTTATTCTTTAATTACATTACTCCAGGTATAAACTAGAAAAGCAGTAGCCAATGAGGAAGGGTTGGTAGAATGAGTTTCAAGGTCAAAGGTTACAGACTGGGGGTGTATGGGGGGGGAGAAGAGACGAGCTAAAGTCATAAAATAGTGATAAAATATAATCAAGTTCATATATTAAGACAGTTATGAAATTGTTACTGGCACAAAAGTCTACAAATTTTCCAACAACAGCCTGTAAGATAAAAAGGAGTAACACAACTGCAAACATACTTTTTACACAACAAGGACTGTTCTAGATATCAGTGATTAGATGTTGGTGGGTAAATAACTATTCACCAATTTAAAATTATTTGAGAAGAGGGATATGTAACTGTTGCATACAACAACGCTGTAGCAGTATACTGGTTGCAGATAGAAAGGCAAACAGGACAGACCGCTGGACGAGGCGTGATCCTCCATGATGTTTCTGTTAGCGAGGGGGGAGAGGCTGCATCTGGAGAGAGTCATAGGTATCCTTGGTGGCGGCACTCAAACCCTGATAGAGAGATGGAGGGGGACACAGTCAACTAGGATTGATCCCAAATCTCTCACTGAACCCTTGCCTCATCCACTTTGTTCCAAACCTCTCACTGCACACTTCCTTCCCTCTCATCTACTTCCCTACCACTGTCCCCTCAGAGAGAAACTAATAGTGAAAGGGCTGTTTGTGTATTCGGGCCTTGTTAATTGGTTGGTTTCAGCGGTGGGGCGTGGTCAATAGGGAACGTGCAAGTAAGCGTTTCATTGGACTGTGTGAACCATGTGTATCCTGTGCATCCCACAAATAAACTTCAACTACACACCTGGTACACCTGGTCGTTCTTGTTCCTGCGGCGCTGCTTGTCCTTCACAGCGATCTCCCTGTACGTGTCGTCTGTTGGTTTTTTAAGGGACTGCGGAGGGAAACAGTGAGTTATGAGAAACATCCATATCTATTATAATATCTAAACTAACATGAAATGATACTGTATGTTGGGTAATGCACGTACCGTGTAAGTGTCGTCATTATTCCTGCGATTCTGTGAATAATATAACAAGGTACACAGAATCAGGCTTTTGATGCATGATTGGGGTAATACGAATCTCATTCTTCTACACGACATATAGATCCACACACACTTACATCGCGTGCCGTTGCACTCTCTGGATCTTTTCTGTTTATTCGTCCATAACCGCCCCGTCCGTAGGTTTCAGATCCTAGAAAACACAGGGACAGTGTTCCAGGATCATTAACACAACCCCCCTGCCACACACACACACACACACGACTACTCACAGTGTAGATATCGTCATCCTCCAATATCTTGCCCTTGAAGAACTACAAGACAGAGAGAGATCAGCCAAATATGTTGAGACAATAACTGGTCCTAAAACAAACTGGTACCCGTATATCCAGTCAGAGGTTAATCTGCATCTACCCATATAGTGGTGTGTAAACCTGGACTCACTTTCTCTCTGAGCAACAGTCCAGTGATGACGAGACCATAGAGCAGGAGGAAGCCGTCCAGAATGTAGCAGAGTTTAGGGTCGTACAGTGGGGTCAGCGCCTCTGCAGGGGAGAGGTTGACATTAATGAGAACACACACACAAACACCCCCGGTAAAACCCACCCCTCACTGATAGAAAGATTATGTCAGGAAGGTGAATGGAAGTAGGTGTGTGTGTGAGAGTGGGTATGTGTCTATGTGCACTCACTTTCTCACATGTATAGAACAGAAACAGTTAACTTTTTCACTTCTCTCTCTCTGTGCGTCTCAGGAAGACAGTCATATGACAGTCAGGCTCAGTGTGGTTGCTGTGACTCTAGGCCTTTTTGTGGTGGGGGTGAGTGGAGCTGTATCTAGCTCAGTGGTTTCCTCAGCTGCAACACGTTCTGAGTCTGAGGTGGTATAACTGCCTATGTGAGCCCCAGGTGTGTGTTTCTGTTACTTATATGGCATCAGCAAAGACCTGTTTCCAACTTACTTTGTACCAGGACTGACTAAAGCTTAGAGACCAAATCAGCCACATCCAAACGATAGGTATCGGTCCATGGACTGCAAAATACACCCTCCCCCTCCTTATCTGTCATTTCCACTAGGACATATCTGATCTAGAAACAGTTTGGCCTCCCTTCAAGAGAGAGACTGACGATAAGGACGCAATCAGGATTACAGAAGCCGATGAAACCCTAAGGTCAGGCCTCAGGATGGCTGAGACACTGAAACACTGTGGTCAGGCCTCAGGATGGCTGAGACACTGAAACACTGTGGTCAGGCCTCAGGATGGCTGAGACACTGAAACACTGTGGTCAGGCCTCAGGATGGCTGAGACACTGAAACACTGTGGTCAGGCCTCAGGATGGCTGAGACACTGAAACACTGTGGTCAGGCCTCAGGATGGCTGAGACACTGAAACACTGTGGTCAGGCCTCAGGATGGCTGAGACACTGAAACACTGTGGTCAGGCCTCAGGATGGCTGAGACACTGAAACACTGTGGTCAGGCCTCAGGATGGCTGAGACACTGAAACACTGTGGTCAGGCCTCAGGATGGCTGAGACACTGAAACACTGTGGTCAGGCCTCAGGATGGCTGAGACACTGAAACACTGTGGTCAGGCCTCAGGATGGCTGAGACACTGGGATGGCTGAGACACTGAAACACTGTGGTCAGGCCTCAGGATGGCTGAGACACAAACACTGTGGTCAGGCCTCAGGATGGCTGAGACACAAACACTGTGGTCAGGCCTCAGGATGGCTGAGACACTGAAACACTGTGGTCAGGCCTCAGGATGGCTGAGACACTGAAACACTGTGGTCAGGCCTCAGGATGGCTGAGACACTGAAACACTGTGGTCAGGCCTCAGGATGGCTGAGACACTGAAACACTGTGGTCAGGCCTCAGGATGGCTGAGACACTGAAACACTGTGGTCAGGCCTCAGGATGGCTGAGACACTGAAACACTGTGGTCAGTAAACTCTTAAGAAGTGTATACAGTATACACTGAGTATACCAAACATTAAGAACACCTGGCCTTGAACTGAGTTTACCTTCAGAGGGACAATAGGAGGAGATCTTCAGCACGGTGAATACAAAGACAAGTGTGTGTGTGTGTGTGTGTGTGTGTGTGTGTGTTTCCACATTCAGAAAAGTTCAATTCTCTTTTTTTCCTGATCTGTGTGTCTGGATGATCATGTGACCTCCAGGTAACTGTCTGCATGCACAGAGCCCTTGCTGTTTAGTAATAATACATGTATTTGTAGATGTGGAGATGTTTTCTACTGCAATCTGCTGTCCGCTTGCACCTGCAGTGAATGAGAGAGGAGGCTGAGCAGTAGTCTACATGTGTCAGTCAGTGAATGAGAGAGGAGGCTGAGCAGTAGTCTACATGTGTCAGTCAGTGAATGAGAGAGGAGGTTGTGCAATAGTCTACATGTGTCAGTCAGTGAATGAGAGAGGAGGCTGAGCAGTAGTCTACATGTGTCAGTCAGTGAATGAGAGAGGAGGCTGTGCAGTAGTCTACATGTGTCAGTCAGTGAATGAGAGAGGAGGATGAGCAGTAGTCTACATGTGTCAGTCAGTGAATGAGAGAGGAGGCTGTGCAGTAGTCTACATGTGTCAGTCAGTGAATGAGAGAGGAGGCTGTGCAGTAGTCTACATGTGTCAGTCAGTGAATGAGAGAGGAGGCTGAGCAGTAGTCTACATGTGTCAGTCAGTGAATGAGAGAGGAGGTTGTGCAGTAGTCTACATGTGTCAGTCAGTGAATGAGAGAGGAGGCTGAGCAGTAGTCTACATGTGTCAGTCAGTGAATGAGAGAGGAGGTTGTGCAGTAGTCTACATGTGTCAGTCAGTGAATGAGAGAGGAGGCTGTGCAGTAGTCTACATGTGTCAGTCAGTGAATGAGAGAGGAGGTTGTGCAGTAGTCTACATGTGTCAGTCAGTGAATGAGAGAGGAGTTGTGCAGTAGTCTACATGTGTCAGTCAGTGAATGAGAGAGGAGGTTGTGCAGTGTCTACATGTGTCAGTCAGTGAATGAGAGAGGAGGTATGTGGTCTATGATGTGTCAGTCAGGAATGAGAGAGGAGCACTGTACCACCTACATGTGTCAGTCAGCCTATGAAGAGGAGGATGAGCATAGCCTACATGTGTCAGTCAGTGAATGAAAAGGCTGTGCAGTAGTCTACATGTGTCAGTCAGTGAATGAAGAGGAGGCTGTGCAGTAGTCTCCATGTGTCAGTCAGTGAATGGTGAGGAGGTGTGCAGTAGTCTACATGTGTCAGTCAGTGAATGAGAGAGGAGGCTGTGCAGTAGTCTACATGTGCCAGTCAGTGAATGAGAAGGAGGTTGTTTTTGTGCCAGTCAGTGAATGAAAGGAGGTGTGCAGTAGTCTACATGTGTCAGTCAGTGAATGAGAGAGGAGGTTGTGCAGTAGTCTACATGTGTCAGTCAGTGAATGAGAGAGGAGGCTAGTCTAATGTGTCAGTCAGAATGAGAGAGGAGGTTGTGCAGTAGTCTAATGTGTCAGTCAGTGAATGAGAGAGGAGGCTGTGCAGTAGTCTACATGTGTCAGTCAGTGAATGAGAGAGGAGGTTGTGCAGTAGTCTACATGTGTCAGTCAGTGAATGAGAGAGGAGGCTGTGCAGTAGTCTACATGTGTCAGTCAGTTCAAAAGGTTGTGCAGCTTGTGATTGATTCAAAACTGTACCACCAGGGTTGTTTTCCAGCCTAAAAGAAAAATGCCTCATGTCACCTGCACTAAAAATGGCAGAACACAGGATGTGACTCATAGAAGACAGGGTCAGGGCTCCAGTAGCAGACTGGTGCTGGGTCGTATTCATTAGGTACCTGGACGGAAGATAACAGACAAACACAATATCAAAGTTATTTCCAATAATAAACATTTGTTTTCGTTTCCTGTTGCAAAATGTTTTGCTAAGGTGTGCGCTTATGAAGACGACCCTGTTAGGACCTTGTAAGAGGGGCCTCATCGAAACACTACAACAGGAAATGCTTTCTTAGTCTAATCAAGTAATAATGTAGTCATTTGGTGAATGCGTTTATCCAAGGAGACTAAAAGATATACTCAATTCAAAATGTTTGCAGCTTGATGATTGAGTTCAAAATTGAACATTCGGTTGGTTTTCCTTGCCTTTCAGAATCCGAAAAAATGTATTTAATTAATTGTGCAAATAATAAAACCTACAGCAACAGCTATAGAACACAGCTAGATTGTATAGTCATTTGTGAATTATTTCATTGAGGTCTTCTCTGTGTAAAGACTACAGCATCACAATATCAAAGTTATTTCCATTTAAAATGTATTTCCTTCATCCTCCCTGACCCTTTGTCCGTTCTGTCGTTCACCCTCAGAAAGTGGGACGGAGGCAGAGCTATAGAAAGTGTGACGGAGGCAGAGCTATAGAAAGTGGGACGGAGGCAGAGCTATAGAAAGTGGGACGGAGGCAGAGCTATAGAAAGTGGGACGGAGGCAGAGCTATTGAATGTGGGACGGAGGCAGAGCTATTGAATGTGGGACGGAGGCAGAGCTATTGAATGTGGGACGGAGGCAGAGCTATTGAATGTGGGACGGAGGCAGAGCTATTGAAAGTGGGACGGAGGCAGAGCTATTGAAAGTGGGACGGAGGCAGAGCTATTGAAAGTGGGACGGAGGCAGAGCTATTGAAAGTGTGACGGAGGCAGAGCTATTGAAAGTGGGACGGAGGCAGAGCTATTGAAAGTGGGACGGAGGCAGAGCTATTGAATGTGGGACGGAGGCAGAGCTATTGAATGTGGGACGGAGGCAGAGCTATTGAATGTGGGACGGAGGCAGAGCTATTGAATGTGGGACGGAGGCAGAGCTATTGAATGTGGGACGGAGGCAGAGCTATTGAATGTGGGACGGAGGCAGAGCTATTGAATGTGGGACGGAGGCAGAGCTATTGAAAGTGGGACGGAGGCAGAGCTATTGAATGTGGGACGGAGGCAGAGCTATTGAAAGTGGGACGGAGGCAGAGCTATCGAAAGTGGGACGGAGGCAGAGCTATTGAAAGTGGGACGGAGGCAGAGCTATCGAAAGTGGGACGGAGGCAGAGCTATCGAAAGTGGGACGGAGGCAGAGCTATCGAAAGTGGGACGGAGGCAGAGCTATCGAAAGTGGGACGGAGGCAGAGCTATCGAAAGTGGGACGGAGGCAGAGCTATCGAAAGTGGGACGGAGGCAGAGCTATCGAAAGTGGGACGGAGGCAGAGCTATCGAAAGTGGGACGGAGGCAGAGCTATCGAAAGTGGGACGGAGGCAGAGCTATCGAAAGTGGGACGGAGGCAGAGCTATCGAAAGTGGGACGGAGGCAGAGCTATTGAATGTGGGACGGAGGCAGAGCTATTGAAAGTGGGACGGAGGCAGAGCTATTGAAAGTGGGACGGAGGCAGAGCTATTGAAAGTGTGGAATCAGAAGCATAAAGTTGCACCCTGACCCTTAAAACAAAGGCCTACAGGTCTTGTGTGGGATTGTTCCTGCAGTCTTAGGTCAACATAATATACACTGAGTGTACAAATATTAGGAACACCTTCCCAATATTGAGTTGCACCACCTTTTGCTCTCAGAATTGCCTCAAATCGTTGGGGCATGTCGAAAGCGTTCCACAGGGGTGCTGGCCCATGTTGACTCCATTCTTTTTTTTTCTTCTTTTTTACCCCTTTTCTCCCCAATTTTGTGGAATCCAATTGTTGTAGTAGCTACTATCTTGTCTCATCGCTACAACTCCCGTACGGGCTCGGGAGAGACGAAGGTTGAAAGTCCTCCGATACACAACCCAACCAGCCGCACTGCTTCTTAACACAGCGCACATCCAACCCGGAAGCCAGCCGCACCAATGTGCCGGAGGAAACACCGTGTACCTGGCAACCTTGGTTAGCGCGCACTGCGCCCGTCCCGCCACAGGAGTCGCTGGTGCGCAATGAGACAAGGACATCCCTACCGGCCAAGCCCTCCCTAACCCGGACGACGCTATGCCAATTGTGCGTCGCACCACGGACCTCCCGGTCGCGGCCGGTTACGACAGAGTCTCTGATGGCACAGCTGGCGCTGCAGTACAGCACCCTTAACCACTGCGCCACCCGGGAGGCCCTTGACTCCATTCTTGATACACACGGTAAACTGTTGAGCATGAAAAACCCAGCAGCGTTGAAGTTCTAGACACAAACCGGTGTGCCTGGCACCTACTACCGTACCCTGTTTAAAGCCACTTAAATGTTTTGTTTTGCCAATTCACCTTCTGAATCACACACAGACGACACAATCCATGTCTCAATTCTCTCAAGGCTTAAAAATCCTTCTTTAACCAGTCTCCTCCCCTTCATCTACACTGATTGAAGTGGATTTAACAAGTGACATCAATAAGGGATCCCAGCTTCACCTGGTCAGTCTGTCATGGAAAGAGCAGGTGTTCCTAATGTCTTGTACACTCAGTGTAAACGGTAGAGACTGAGGAACGGTGCACAGCGTTGCACACCGCATCAACTGTATTCACTTGACTTTTTTGTATAATGTATGTAAACTCTGGCTTCAATCAGATCAAGGGTTAACCGGCGATAGCAGACACCCGCATAGCAGATGTTTCGCCGTTGTCGAAGGAGGTGGAACTGCGCTGGCGCCAACAAATCGGCGAGCAGCTGCTCTTGCGATCATTGTCACGAAGCCACACTGTCCCACTGGCGTTAGAAGTTCAGAAGGAGAAAGTGGAGGCTCTAGAAATCATGACGCTCACATTGAAAAACATTCAACCAAATCGTTTCTATCGTCATAATGGAGGTGTAGATCACATCTCACATTCCACTGTTCTGACTTAGAAACAAGGCTGCATGGGATTTCTGTTCATGCCACTCCGTGCAGCCAATGGCAATGTCCACTTTAGGTATAATGCCAGGAGCCGCTTGTGGATTTGACAGCTCCTAACACAGTCCTACCTCCGGCACCTCCGAAACGGCCGCTGTGCGGATGTTGGCTAAAGCGGATCGGATCGGAATGAATAGAGCAGTTTGTGTAAATTCTGTTTCTCTCACTAGATTGTTAATTGCTAGCAGCACCAAGTCATATTCTGGGTAGGAATAAAAGAGGATTCTGATGTTTGAACAGTAGCACCTTTTAATGTGTACATACTACAAAACAACATTTACAATGAGGTCATTCAGTAAACAATTGATTTGTTTTCAGTAACTTTTTGTCTTTTGACCTAGGAGGGAGACATTTCCACTATCACTAGCACTGTGGTCGCCTTACAGACAGTCTCTCCCTTCCCACCACAGGTAAACCTTAGTGTGGTTAAAGCCTCCTCAGGGGCCTCTGCAGAAAGGGCCAAACACATGTGGTACCTTTATTTAACCAGGCAAATCAGTTAAGAACAAATTCTTATTTTCAATGACGGCCTAGGAACAGTGGGTTAACTGCCTGTTCAGGGGCAGAACGACAGATTTGTACCTTGTCAGCTCGGGGGTTTGAACTTGCAACCTTCCGGTTACTAGTCCAACGCTCTAACCACTAGGCTACCCTGCCACCCCGCAATACTTTGTCTCCAATTCAAAGTACTTGCTCCAGATAGTTCATCACGTTAAGGTTGACATTAAAAAATTGATCTGTGTTCATCATTACTTCATACTCAAATGTGATGCTTTATAGCACCATATTGTGCAATACTTCCATTGTGAAACACATTTACATGTGAACAAGTGAAGGTTAACCATGATTACATGTTGTGCGCCTTAGGTTAGGGTCAACTACACCCACACTCCAAACTGAACTACAGGGATATGGAGAAACCACATGTCCTGTAAGAGGCCTACCGACAGGAAATTAAATGTAATGTGATTAACCCCAGCACCATGAAACGTGAGGTATGATTACGGTCATGTACTAGATCGCAGATCATCGTGAAGTGATATCTGACACAGGAAGCTTTGAGTGTGAAGCTGTCAGTGAGAGGCTGGGGGGGCATGGATACAAGTGGTAGGGGGCAGGTGTATCAGACCTGACATGATGAGCTCCGCAGGTTGTTTCCTAATAACTATTTTTAAGAAATAGCTGCATCGCTACAAGGCCATATCTTGGTCTCTCTCTCTCTGCATTGCGGTCAGAGTTCGTATTTCAAACCCTGAGACACAACAGATTCCAGTTGTATAATATATTGCACAGTTTTGAGTGTGTGAATGTATGCATGTGAATTTGCAAGAATAAAATATTTTAAACAGAAATATTGGAATTTGTCTACGTTGTGTGGGAACCTCGCCTGTTTTTCACTGAGTATGTGAATCCAACATTGATTATTACATTAAGGGGAGAGTTCATTTTGAAATAGCCCATAAAACAAGGATTGTGTGTTTGATTGAATAGTAGCCTCAGTCTAGTCCATCTCAGGCCTGACCAGTGCAGTGGCCACAGGTAAACGGTGACAATTTGAATGTAAAGGTCAAAGGTCACAAGCGTTTTAATTGTTGTTAAAGAGTTTGCTGCTGAGGTCTTTTATTGCCAACTTTAGCACCATGTACTGCCAGTGACGTGTTGATGGAACATACCATCTATCCACTGGTCTCCTAAAAGGAAACGGACTGAAATCTTTGTTTTGATAGATTATTTTGCAATGTGGTGACATCAACATTTGTCATTTCTCGGAAGAAGTTTGTTGGAAAGAGAGAATCAAGTAGGTGTGTTAAAATCCTTGTTTGAAAAGTGACACTCAGCAACTTTGATGTACCGTCATTGAGTCATGTGATTTCACCCACGGAAAACTATTTTGGAAGACGAATACATTTCCATTCAGCTTTTGCCTCTGAAGACACTGTTTGTTTCAATTACATAATCAGATGATTTGAGTAGTAAAAAAAACATGTTTATGTTTTATTTTTCAGAGATTGCTGATCAGTCTTTAGAGCCTGTTGAGCAATGACAGCATAGTTTAGTTTAACACACAGGCCAATATTAAGGGTGCAATTTAGCTGGATGAATTGCATTAAAACATTTTGAATAGACTATTGCATTTTTGTCATTGGGATTTAATTAGTTAGTGTAACTGGTAGTATCAACTTTCAAACTCTTGTGTTGTTGAGAGCGGAAACAGAAGGCCCTCCTACATGGTTCTCTGTCTCAGTGGGATATGAGTGAGAGACAACCCCAACCCTGTCATGGTTACAGTAATGTATCTCACACCAAACACTGTTCTATGACGGGTTCAAAAACAAAGCTTCCCCAAAATGGCACAGCCAACTGGCAGAAAGGAGAGAACCGCTAACTGAAAATTAAATGAAGAGGTTGAAATACATTGATTGTTTCTCTAATGCAAACACAATGAGCAAATCATAAAGCTCAAAGTGGAGAAGCTATTGACAACACTGACACGTTCTCTAATAAGCGTGTAAGAGGACTTGTATAGATTACGATATACTGCCTAACTGGACATCTTCACCGTCCGAATAGGACACTTGTATATTGTCTAAAAGAACCCACCATTATTTAAACGCATAGTACAGTAACCATAAGCAATTTAAAAAGCTGGGAAAGTTTTATCTAAATAAAGAGTTGGCCATCATTCACACGCATACGAACACACACACACACACACACACACACATTGTTGTACGGTGGTATTATACATTTTGTATTGTAAATATGTAGTGGTGTAATAATGTACTGTTTCATCTTTTGTTTTATGTGTAATGTGTCTTAATGTGTTTGGACCCCAGGAAGAGTAGCTAATGGCAGATCTCTAATAAATACAAATTGGTTGACAATGGGGCCAGAGCGCTCACACATACTGTAGACTAGCCTACGTTGCCGACACTGCCTCTGTAAAATCAGAAAGTTACAATTATGAAATAAATATTTTGAAATGAAGTAATCATTAGCAATTTCGTTGTTAGCGTGAACCAATCCAAAATATATTTCCGCATTAGATATTCTTCAAGTGACCCCTCGCTCTGTCTTTGAGAAAACAAAAGTCAAATCATAATGCTCTCTCTCCTCCTTTTCTAAACCTTACCATAACCTTTATTTCACTGGTTGTGTTCTATGATTACATTACCCTTTCTGGTAGAACATTACAGCACAGTGCTAAGTGATAATGACAAGGTAATCGTAAGGTATATAGCTACTCACAATGAAAACAGTATTTGTCCAGATAGACTATCCCTAATTTCAATATAATAAAAGTATTATTATTGATTGAGAGTAATGCACCACATACTTTGCACTAGATTATAAACTGGGTGGTTCGAGCCATGAATACGGATTGGATGAAAGCCGTGGTATTTGAGACTGTATAACAAAACATTTATTTTGACTGTTCTAGTAACATGTCTAGAAGAAAAAGAAACGCACCACTATTAAGACGAGGTGCTGGCTAGCGGAGTAGAAACTGGTTAGACATGTAATTAGTTTGAAAATAAAAGAGAGCCGCACACTCTAGGAGCTCAGATGCAAACATTTAATTACCAACATTGACAGCCAAGCTGTCTTCATCAGGGTATAATGTTTGCATCTGAGCTCCTAGAGTGTGCGGCTCTCTTTTATTTTCAAACTAATTACATGTCTAACCAGTTTATACCAGCAATAAGGTACCTCGGGGGTTTGTGGTATATGGCCATTATACCACGGATAAGGGCTTTATCCAGGCACTCTGCGTTGCGTCGTGCATACGAACAACCCTTAACCATGGTATATTGGCCATACACTACACCCTCTTCAGGCCTTATTTATTAAACATAACAATACAACAACAATACCGTAACTTACACTGACAGTGAGGGTTTGAGAATGACTGTTGGAACAGGAAAGTGATAATTTTACTGGAATTAACAAATCTAGGTAGATGTTTTAAATTTGCTTGTTTAAAAAAAATATTCAACCTGTCCCCTTTGATGAGAGAACACAACAATCAGAGTGGAAGGAGACAGCAGACACCTCTGTATTCTCCACATGATCAAAACCCAACACAAAGTCCGAGCCGGGTCTCTGTCCAATACAGATCACACACTTCACAGTAACGGAACATTTAAAAGCCAATCCAAACCAACGTGAGGCATTGACACGATGGAGAGTAGTAAATGTGGTAGTAAAAAGTCCCTTCATTCAGGGCCAAGAAGTTAAATATGGGTCAAGTTAGCATTTCATCTAACAATATGCCCTGGTTCTAAACACCTGTGTGAGAATCTGGAACGCTTGTGTTTATTAAACCCTCTATATGACTACAGCGCTGTGTTTTGCTCTCCCTCATTTGTCTTTTCCTGCTTCATCAAAGATGGCCGCCTCTTGTTGAGAAACAGAGGACACCACCATGAGTGAGCCGTGTTTTACCCAGCCAGGATTCAAAGCACCATGCAGGCATCATAGGTAGTACGACTTCATTTGAGTGGGTGCCTGTACAGCTGTATAATGGTCTATAATGAGTCAACTAGACTTTCAGCTAAATACTACAGAGTTACACCAGCTCTTTGATGATATCAGGTTGATGGAGGCTTCAGATGGTTGAGCACCAATTGACAGGGGTCAGGGATGAGCCCAGGTGCAAAGAGAAACAGGGTTTGGAGGGGTCTTACCGACATAGGGTAGTGTAGTAGACAGGACCAGCAGGCCTCCCGTCCACTTCCGAGGGGCCATCGCTCCTTTCTGGAAGGGTGCGGTCGAGCCCCTTCTCTTAGAAACCGTCCCACACTCCTCTCTGCTGTCTTCCTGGGCCTTGGGGGATGATGGCCCTCCAAAGCTGGGTTTTGTGGGCAACCTCTCGTTCTCCTGTCTCTCTCTCTGTGTTGGGGTGGTGTTGTCCTCCTACAGCAGCTGCTTGAGGCTGAGTGATGCCTCGACTCGCTGGCGGCTCCTCGCCTTAGCGTACAGGAAGTGGCTTAGTGTTGCTCCACCTGGTTACACAAGACAGACACACACGCCTCTCTCAGCCTGGCCTACACTTCCCTTATCCTCAACTCTAAAGATATGGCTCCTTATTACTCAGAGGAGGCACTTCCTGTCAATGTTGAGAGGAATATGTTTTTGACTGAAGGGCTGTGTGTTATACAATTGTATTGGACTCATCTACTTAGTAGCCCAGTGACTGAAGAGCTGTGTGCTATAAGTTCTATTGGACTCATCTACCTGGTAGCCCAGTCATGCTTACTTGCATCCTACATGGGAAAACCAATCTGATTATTTAATAAGATAAATATTACATTTAACAAGAACAAAGGAAAGTACTGTACATAGAAAATATAGCTTTATTTATACAAATCATCCATCATTTTGTTTACAAAAATATGTATTGTGTCAGCATCAATAGAGAATAGAGGAGCACAAATACTTATTTCACGTAGAAAATATACAAAGAATGTATTTAAATTCCAGCAAAAATCAGAAGTGATGTTGTAAAACTGAATATATTTTGTTTTAAATGCATGTCATATTTAGTTATATTTTGGCATGATATTGAATTTAAAAGAATTAGACCCAAACTGATTAAATGAAGACTAGACTAAAAAAGGTTTACTTGTAAAATGAGAAATGGATTTGTAGATGACAAGTGCAATGCTTCATAATCAACACATACCACTAACTATAACACACAATTTATTCAACAAGAGCGTCATGTTTTTCCTCTGCTTTAAAGAAATGGTTCACCCAAATTACAACTTATTCTAATTGATGTTACCTACATTAAAAGGTATTCTATGGCGCTAGCATCTGCCACCCAGAATGTGGGTTTGTTTACCTTGCTACAGCTTATTGGTGGCATTGTCCAAAAACAATAGAGTGGTGGTACCCTTGTTGGCATACCCCAAATGCATACCCCAAAAATCACCTCCATACTACTACCACAACATGTCATTTGGTCAAACTACCCTTCAAGCCAGTTGCTTCTGTCTGTACCAAGCATCACACCTCCCCCTCTTGTGGTAAAAATACAACACTGCATATGGCTGCTCACATGGGAGAGATACCATCAATTCTTTCTTATAACTACAAAAGCCAAATTAACTCCCTAACGACAAAAGGCAGTCCTTCTTAAAATAATTATATTACACAACAATAGAGCTTCCTAAAGGGTATAACCCACAATTACACACAGAGATCCATCCCTATAGCCATACATTCAAATTGGAAGCATATGAGAGAAATGCTGAATTCCAAACCATCCCCTTCCCCCAGACACCCCAGTAGATATTACATTATTTGGAAGTCAGCAAATGGCCATTATTGAGCAAATTTAGTTGGGGGAAGAAAAGAAAAAAAAGTCTTCATTGTTCCAAATATTGGGTCCATCCTCCCCTGCCCTCTAGATCACTATGAAACACTTAGGATTCCTCCACATCAAACTGGCTGTGGTGTCCTCCTAAAAGAATCACAAGACAGAAATACAACGGTCAGCTGTTCTGAAGCCACTGTAAACTAAAACAGTGACTCAGTACATTTTTGTCACGTGCACCTAGTGCTATTCATCACTTTCATTCCTGACAATAAACCATATTGATGACACATTGATCAAACTCCATGACATCTGACCAATCAGGCTCTGTTTCAGAGGTGCACTCCACAAAAGTGCATCCTAAGATTATTTGCACGAGGCAATGGAACCCCTAGTCACTGATCCAGTGTCAGAGGCTAGGGGTTGTTTCTGGACAGGGCCTCAAAGGCAAGAGAAAAGCATCAATAGCTACTCACTCATTGGTGTCTCTTGTAGGGTAGGGTGTAGCCTTGAAGTAGTCTTCTGGGGTGACTGTCTTCACCCCTCCAAAGTAGTCCAGAACCCACACCTTGGTGATGTTCATCTTGGCAAAGAACCAGTTGTGGTCGGTGGGCCAGTCGACCATCTCAGGGTGGCGACTGAACAGGGCTTTCTTGGCAAAGGTGGCCTCTGTACCGTTAATCTGTCAGAAACATACAGGTAAACAGAACAGTGAGGATTCATGAAGATAAACACTGTGCAAGTGAGTGAGACTGATTGTGTGTGTGAGTGTGTGTCATTAACCCTCACCTCCAGCACAGAGCCAGAGAAGATGATGTGGGCACAAAGGGGATCCTGAGGGTCGTATCCTTGGTTCTTACAGAAGTCTGTCTGGGCCAGGGACATGGACAAGGATGCCTGGGGGTTCACCTGAAACACACAGTCAGTCAGTATCTCCTTACTCTTCAGCACATCCCTTTTGAATGGCGTCACACATATAGGCCGCTTGTGAATTTGACAGCTCTAACAAAGTTCATGCGGATGCTGGCTAATGGTGATCTGACTGAATTGAGCCCAAAGAGTGTGTCATAAACTGGCATACATGGTGCTGGCTGGGTCAGACTAGGAGCTGTCAATTCATTGCCACAGTCAACATAAGACTGAAATGTGACGTCATTACAAAAAAATGCTGTGTCACGCCCCAAAAGCAGCTGACTCATGATGGGCCAATGAGTTGCATAATTTTTCTTGCAGTAGGCGACATAATGCAAATAATAACCTTATCTGTCATCGACTTCACGTTATTGTATTGTCTTGACATTGTTGGCACCAGTGATCCATAACTTTCTTACGTTGCAATTGACAGAAATATTGTCGAACCCACCTTTAAATCCTGGACAGAGATCTCCATAGTGGTGAGATACATGTAGGGCACCCCAGTCCCAGACCCAACTGGTCCGTCACTGGTAGAGAACGCATTGGAGAAGGGTTGTCCTTGCACTGGCTCATGGGTCGATATTGTGGCCATGGAAGCCCAGTTGCACTGGTTGGCGACGAATCTAGCCATCCTGGCGACTTCCTCGTGCGGAGGGATTCTGTAAAGTTCTCCGGGCATAACGAAAAGCAGTAGAAGCCCTGCTGCCAGCAATGTGTTCATGTTGACTTCCATCTCCTCCATAAACCACTGAGGTATAAGAACGTCGTAAACACATGTAGAAAGAAAGGGACGAGGAGTGTTTTGTACGCTGCGGTCACGTGCAAATAATCTTAGGGGACGTGATCAGGGACGTGTGTCATGTGACTTTACATCTGGGCGCAGTGATGCCAATTTAGCAATTTTGTTGCTAGATTGAGCAATTTTTCAGAGTACCCTGGCAACTTTTTTTCAACCAGCACCTAGCCACAAATTTAGCTACTTTTAAAAATGTATTTGGAACTTTTAGCAACTTTTGAAAAGTGACTCAAACGCTAAAATGCATTTTCCCTCTAAATGACTCAAATCCGATTTCCTCTGTCACACACTCAGTCACAACACACTTGCCTGGCTGCAAAACTGCATTGTGAGTGGCGTCACCAGCAGGCGCTCAGATCGTGCACAGGCAGCAACAGGACAGCAGTAATTTCAGCAAATTGCAAGTCATTGTTGGCTGACTGCAGCAGCAGTAGTATGCTTTCGACGAGACAAACCCAATGAATATAGTTGGTCACAAATGTTTGATCTTGAACAGAACTTACAACATCAATCAACATGGCTCAATCAAAATTGTATAGCCAGAAGTACAGAAAAGAGTGGGAGTCTGTACCTGAATTTAATTAAAAGGTGGCTGAAGCCAGTAATTGGGGATGATTGTCAGGCATACTGTGCATAGTGCAAATCAGACATGCTTGCAAAAATGTATGACATCAAAATCATTGTGCTACAGCAAAGCATATAAATAAATCAAAACCGTACAACCCCACAACGCAGTCTACATTACCACAGTTGGTTAAGAAAGTGGATAACTACAAAAGGGCAGAAGCTACTATGGCAACGGCCATTGCAGGAGCATTGTTAGATGCTAGTATGCAAACATTTAGGTATGGCTTGAAAGCTGCCCAGATTCTGTGGCAGCAACAAACTTCCAAATGCGCAGAAATTATTAGGGAGTACTGGCTCCTTGTTTTCTCAAAAGGGTAACATCAGAAGTTAGGGATGAGAAGTTCAGTCTCCTTTTGGATGAGTCCACTGATGTCAAAGTCTCGAAATACCTGCATGTGGTGATTCAGTATTTCAGTGCTAAAAAAGAACCGTTGTGTCCACATTTCTCGGGCTGGTTGAATTGGAGGGGGTGATGCCAGATCAATAGTAAAGGTGGTAGTTGAGTTTCTTGAGAAGTGTAACCTTAAAAAGAGGATCTTCAGGGTATTGGCACTGACAATGCGTCCGTAATGACTGGGGTGCACAAGATTTTAAAGGAAGAATGTGCATTGCCCAATTTGGTACTCATCCGCCGTGTGTGGCATTCTTTACAATTGGCTGTCAGTGCAGCATCCAAAGAAACCATCCCTAGGAGTGTTGAGTACTTAATCAGGAAACCTACAACCGGTTTTCCATTTCCCCAAAACGGCACGAGGCGTACAAAGCAGTGTATGTTACCATTAATTGTGGCCAGAAACGCCTGCAGATCACCAAAGTGTGTGCCACACGTTGGCTATCGATTGAGCCTGCAGTAACTGGTATATTGAGCCAGTGGGAAGAACTGAAACTCCACTTTGAGGTGACCAAGGCCAGTGAGCATTACTACATGGCGGAGGTGCTCCACGCCACATACATGGACAAGACCAACTATGTCTACCTGATGTTCTTGAAATCAATCCTGTCTGACGTACAAGTTGCAGTGAAGTCATTTGAGGGAGAGCAAACAGATCCTGTCAAGCTTTAGGACAATCTGGTATACCTCTTAACATCAATTTGCAGCAGAGTAGTCAAGCCTATGGCAAAAATGGATGTCCTGAAGGATGCCATTGATGGACATCTCAGTCCATTACCATACCTTGGGTACCTTTTCGAGAGCACGGTGTACCAACTCAGTCTTGCGCCAGAGGACAAAAAGGTCATTCGGAGATGGTGCATCAACTACATTGTTGCTTTAAGCAAGGAGCTGCAAGCAAGGCTCCCAGACAACATAGAAGCCTTGTGACACATGGCCTTGTTCAGTGTTAAGGAAACACTAAAGCACAATAAAGGCACCACTGAAATTATTAAAGTAGCTGAGCTACTGGGATACCAGCCCCGAACAATTGATGAAATTGTTTCCCAATGGAGAAACATCAATCTGTTTAGGTGGGACTCAACTGAAAATACAGTTGAATTTTGGAGTGAAGTCAATAACTACACAGACTCTTCCAGGTCGAATCCATTTGAAGAACTGTGCAAAGCTGCACTCACTGTCCTCTCCTTGCTACACTCAAATGCGGAGGTTGAACGGCTGTTCAGCCAAATGAGTGTGGTCAAGTCAAAGTTAAGAAATAGAATGTCACTGCACACTGTCAACTCTATACTCCTGGTGCGGTATGGACTGAAGCTGGCTGGTAATACCTGTTACCAGCATAAACTACCAAGTGAAGTTCTGCAGCAGTTTGGCACCACAGCTTTAAGGCCACTCCATCCTCTACTGCTGGTTCCAGCTCCGTGACAATTTTTATTTTACCTTTATTTAACTAGGCAAGTCTGTTAAGAACAAATTCTTATTTTCAATGAAGGCCTACGAACAGTGGGTTAACTGCCTTGTTCCGGGGCAGAACAACAGATTTGTACCTTGGGGATCTGATCTTGCAACCTTTCAGTTACTAACCACTAGGCTACGCTGCCACAATGCAGTTGGACAGTGAAGATGATCTATAATTCATCATATTTTCAGTACGTATGCAAGGAGTGCTGGGGACAAAGTACTCTCAAATGTGCAGTTTTGTCACAACACAATGCCACATCTCAAATTTTGAGGGAGCATGCAAACTGCATGAATCATTTTTTTGTCCATCTGTAGATGCTCTTATCCAGAGAAACTTACAGGGGCAATTAGGGTTATGTGCTTTGCACAAAGGCATATTGACAGATTTTGTTTTACCAAGTTGGCTTGGGATTTGAACCAGCAACATTTCAGTTACTAGCCCAACACGCTTAACTGCTAGGCTACCTGCCAACAGAACTGTTGCCAGATAATTAAATGTTCATTGCTCTACCATAAGCTGCCTCCAACATCATTTACTGTACTCCCAGTCATGTAAAATCCATAGATTAGGGCCTAATACATTAATTTCAATTGACTGATTTCCTCATATGAACTGTAACTCAGTCAAATCAATGAAAATGTTACATGTTGCATTTATAAACTCAGCTAAAAAAGAAACATCCCTTTTTCAGGACCCTGTCTTTCAAAGAGAATTCATACAAATCCAAATAACTTAACAGATCTTCATTGTAAAGTGTTTACATACTGTTTCCCATGCTTGTTCAATGAACCATAAACAATTAACGAACATGCACCTGTGGAACGGTCATTAAGACACTAACAGCTTAAAGACGGTAGGCAATTAAGGTCACAGTTATGAAAACCTAGGACACTAAAAGAGGCCTTTCTACTGACTCTGAAAAACACCAAAATAAAGATGCACAGGGTCCCTACTGTAATAAACATATTAAACGCATGTAATAACGCATTCACTGACTGTTGTCTGCCTGTGGCCTAACCATGCAATTGTGGCTTGCACACTGTGTCATAACCCTTCTGTAGATACTAATCGCACTGGTACAACCCTGTACGGGTGGCTGATTGAGATAACACATATACTGAACATATATACTGAAATTCCTAAAACACAAACACCCGACCTCCTTCGGGATGGGCTCCAAAGACAAAGAACTCTGTCAAGAACCAACGGGATACGGACACCAGGCTGGAGGGGACTGTCTATCACCTACAAGCAACCTACCAGAAACCAGGACTACCAGAATCTACCTACGTCATTTCAATGTATTTAAGGGACTGCATATCATGTTTCGGCCTCTTTTTTCCGAAAGTTCCATAAGAGCTGGACGAAGGAGCCGTGTGCACGTTTTACCAGACATCATTACGCATTGAATAAATGGTCTTTTATTATACCTTATCCGCCTTGTCCAGAGTCTCAACTTGATCTCATTTCCCATATACTTATTCATCAACAAATGGTAGCAGAGGATGGTTTAACCCATGAATTCGGTCCATAGAGAGTTGATGAGAGAAAAGACAAGTTGACGACAGATTCAAAGGACGGGCGACCTGTCTGAAAGGAGCCATCAGGGATTCAACTCGCCTCAGGAAAACTGATCCAAGAGCTCGACAAATATAAGGTAAGCAGAACCTGTTAAATCAAAATCTGCATATTATATTATAGTCAATATCCCAAATTATGATCAGTACTACTGAGGCGTGAGTATGAATTGCTGTTAAATTTATGAAAAAAATTATCCGATAACCAAAGGCATTGCTTATTCATACAGTAATGATATCAACTGTGCAATTATGTGATAAATCTTATTCATACAGTCTGGCACTAGTGGATGTGACGATCAACTGAGTAAACAGTGAGGAATTTGATGACTTAGTGAGATGAAATGTGATATGTGATAAATCTTATTCATACAGTCTGGCACTAGTGGATGTGACGATCAACTGAGTGAACAGTGAGGAATTTGATGACTTAGTGAAATGAAATGTGAATGAGATGATGAAATGTTTTGTTAATTGATAGAGACGTATTAAGCAGGACTGGGACTAGTGGAGTTGACATCCCACCAGGAGAATCAGTTAATAAGTTAAGAATTGGACAAGGAGTGAAGGAATTAAACCTGATCTCCCCAGATTAATGTCACTGATTGACCGTTTCATGAGACCGAGTGATACCGACCACCGACTCTAAATTTGACCACCGAGTCTAAAGTTTGGGCGGGGGTGTGCGGCCGCCGTGCTGTGTAACGAATTGATTTTTGTTCCCTTGGTGCTGTTGGTGTTGCCTAGAATTAATTTGACAAATATTACAGAAGGCATTTGAATGCATTGTCATTGACCCAAAAGTAGGCGTTTGGGACACTAACAATTGGCCAGGCAGTAGAAGTGTGTGAAGTTGTAGAATTACTCCAATAAACTACCCTAGACGCATAATTATCTCGCGAATATCCCTTTTCAATATTTTAATACAGTCTACTCCAATAAACTACCCTAGACGCATAATTATCTCGCGAATATCCCTTTTCGATAGTATAGTAATTCTACAAAGCTCTTTGTGCACGAGGGTGAGACAAAAGAGAGAAGTTTGTGTCGGCACCAGGAATACATCGCTGGTTTCGACCAAGCGACGGGCTAAGTGCACGAAGATAGCTATAGGACCCAGACATAGTGCATCGTCAATATGGCCTCAATTACTGTTCCCAAACTCAAATTCAACGAATATTTAGATCAGAGAATAGAGGAAAAGATAGTGAGGCAGCAAGAAATAGGAGCCATTTATTCAAGAAGAAAGGAACAAGAGAGAGAGAGAGAGCGGAGGCTGAGCAGAATAGGCACATGGGCAGAGGAGACAAAGAGGACACGTCCATACAAGAAACCTGATATGATGGGTGTGCTTGCTGGGGCCTCCGCTGACGTCACAGAAGGCACAATCAACAACCACAACACACCACCACCCCCTTTTCACTACAACCACCCAGGACCTCAGCAACAGCCAGCATACAACCACCCAGAATCTAGCCACATGCAGCAGGAGCAGCAAGATTACAACCAACCACAGTTTCAAGG